>NW_027189502.1:0-168079 GCF_040958095.1 Procambarus clarkii
ATGCAAGAAAACTTGCTTAAAGTGCAATATTATGCGAAATTCAGAGATTTGAAGGCCAAATCACATATCGTGATACTACATGAAATAGTATCGAAATATTGGTAAAAATGAATATATTTAAGTAATATCAAACTACATGAAAAACGTGAAAAAAGTCACTATATAACCATATTTGAGGATTTTAACTTCAAATCATAGAGCGAGGTTTCGTATTATTTAGATCCAAGAAAAGACATATGAGAATGTTGTTTCCAATACAAATGATAAAAAACAATGTGTTTTTATTAGAATTAACTATAATGTTCTTGATTTTCCGTTTATATTAACGATGGAAGATGTACACGTAAAACGGCTCTAATCCGGCTGAAACGTCGATATATGCAATGAAAACCGAACTTCTCCCCTTTTCAATATCTTACTCAGTATTTTAACGAGAAACAAATAGATGATTGAAAATGAAGTATTTAAGGTTATTATCTAATCAATTATGTGTTTGCATCATTTTTATCGTATATATATGAATTAAAACCCATGGACTGAAAATTCACAAAAACGTGGAAAACGGCAAAATATTGCCTAATTCGATGATATTTTGTTTAAATCACATGAAGGAAAAGGAGATGATAAACGTCAAAATATTGCTATATTCGATGATTTTTCGTACGAAACAAAATGCAAGAAAACTTGATTAAAATGCAATATTATGCGAAATTCAGAGATTTGAAGGCCAAATTACATATCGTGATACTACATGAAATAGTATCGAAATATTGGTAAAAATAAATATATTTACGTAATATCAAACAACATGAAAAACGTGAAAAAAGTCACTATATAACCATATTTGAGGATTTTAACTTCAAATCATAGAGCGAGGTTTCGTATTATTTAGATCCAAATAAAGACATATGACAATGTTGTTTCCAATACAAATGATAAAAAACAATGTGTTTTCATTAGAATTAACTATAATGTTCTTGATTTTCCGTTTATATTAACGATGGAAGATGTACACGTAAAACCGCTCTAATCCGGCTGAAACGTCGATATATGCAATAAAAACCGAACTTCTCCCCTTTTCAATATCTTACTCAGTATTTTAACGAGAAACAAATAGATGATTGAAAATGAAGTATTTAAGGTTATTATCTAATCAATTATGTGTTTGCATCATTTTTATCGTATATATATATGAATTAATACCCATGGACGGAAAATTCACAAAAACGTGGAAAACGGCAAAATATTGCCTAATTCGATGATATTTTGTTTAAATCACGTGAAGGAAAAGGAGATGATAAACGTTAAAATATTGCTAAATTCGATGATTTTTCTTACGAAGCAAAATGCAAGAAAACTTGCTTAAAATGCAATATTATGCGAAATTCTGAGATTTGAAGGCCAAATCACATATCGTGATACTACATGAAATAGTATCGAAATATTGGTAAAAATGAATATATTTACGTAATATCAAACTACATGAAAAACGTGAAAAAAGTCACTATATAACCATATTTGAGGATTTTAACTTCAAATCATAGAGCGAGGTTTCGTATTATTTAGTTCCAAGAAAAGACATATGACAATGTTGTTTCCAATACAAATGATAAAAAACAATGTGTTTTCATTAGAATTAACTATAATGTTCTTGATTTTCCGTTTATATTAACGATGGAAGATGTACACGTAAAACCGCTCTAATCCGGCTGAAACGTCGATATATGCAATAAAAACCGAACTTCTCCCCTTTTCAATATCTTACTCAGTATTTTAACGAGAAACAAATAGATGATTGAAAATGAAGTATTTAAGGTTATTATCTAATCAATTATGTGTTTGCATCATTTTTATCGTATATATATGAATTAAAACCCATGGACTGAAAATTCACAAAAACGTGGAAAACGGCAAAATATTGCCTAATTCGATGATATTTTGTTTAAATCACATGAAGGAAAAGGAGATGATAAACGTCAAAATATTGCTATATTCGATGATTTTTCGTACGAAACAAAATGCAAGAAAACTTGATTAAAATGCAATATTATGCGAAATTCTGAGATTTGAAGGCCAAATCACATATCGTGATACTACATGAAATAGTATCGAAATATTGGTAAAAATGGATATATTTACGTAATATCAAACTACATGAAAAACGTAAAAAAAGTCACTATATAACCATATTTGAGGATTTTAACTTCAAATCATAGAGCGAGGTTTCGTATTATTTAGATCCAAGAAAAGACATATGACAATGTTGTTTCCAATACAAATGATAAAAAACAATGTGTTTTCATTAGAATTAACTATAATGTTCTTGATTTTCCGTTTATATTAACGATGGAAGATGTACACGTAAAACCGCTCTAATCCGGCTGAAACGTCGATATATGCAATAAAAACCGAACTTCTCCCCTTTTCAATATCTTACTCAGTATTTTAACGAGAAACAAATAGATGATTGAAAATGAAGTATTTAAGGTTATTATCTAATCAATTATGTGTTTGCATCATTTTTATCGTATATATATGAATTAAAACCCATGGACTGAAAATTCACAAAAACGTGGAAAACGGCAAAATATTGCCAAATTCGATGATATTTTGTTTAAATCACATGAAGGAAAAGGAGATGATAAACGTCAAAATATTGCTATATTCGATGATTTTTCGTACGAAACAAAATGCAAGAAAACTTGATTAAAATGCAATATTATGCGAAATTCTGAGATTTGAAGGCCAAATCACATATCGTGATACTACATGAAATAGTATCGAAATATTGGTAAAAATGAATATATTTACGTAATATCAAACTACATGAAAAACGTGAAAAAAGTCACTATATAACCATATTTGAGGATTTTAACTTCAAATCATAGAGCGAGGTTTCGTATTATTTAGATCCAAGAAAAGACATATGACAATGTTGTTTCCAATACAAATGATAAAAAACAATGTGTTTTCATTAGAATTAACTATAATGTTCTTGATTTTCCGTTTATATTAACGATGGAAGATGTACACGTAAAACCGCTCTAATCCGGCTGAAACGTCGATATATGCAATAAAAACCGAACTTCTCCCCTTTTCAATATCTTACTCAGTATTTTAACGAGAAACAAATAGATGATTGAAAATGAAGTATTTAAGGTTATTATCTAATCAATTATGTGTTTGCATCATTTTTATCGTATATATATATGAATTAATACCCATGGACGGAAAATTCACAAAAACGTGGAAAACGGCAAAATATTGCCTAATTCGATGATATTTTGTTTAAATCACATGAAGGAAAAGGAGATGATAAACGTTAAAATATTGCTAAATTCGATGATTTTTCTTACGAAGCAAAATGCAAGAAAACTTGCTTAAAATGCAATATTATGCGAAATTCTGAGATTTGAAGGCCAAATCACATATCGTGATACTACATGAAATAGTATCGAAATATTGGTAAAAATGAATATATTTACGTAATATCAAACTACATGAAAAACGTGAAAAAAGTCACTATATAACCATATTTGAGGATTTTAACTTCAAATCATAGAGCGAGGTTTCGTATTATTTAGTTCCAAGAAAAGGCATATGACAATGTTGTTTCCAATACAAATGATAAAAATCAATGTGTTTTCATTATAATTAACTAAAATGTTCCTGATTTTCCGTTTATATTACCGATGGAAGATGTACACGAAAATCGCTCTATTCCGGCTGAAACGTCGATATATGCAATAAAAACAGAACTTCTCCCCTTTTCTATATCTTACTCAGTATTTTAACGAGAAACAAATAGTTGATTGAAAATTAAGTATTTAAGGTTATTAACTAATCAATTATGTGTTTGCATCATTTTTATCGTATATATAATGAAATAATACCCATAGACTGAAAATTCACAAAAACCTGGAAAAACGGCAAAATATTGCTTAATTCGATGATATTTTGCTTAAATCACATAAACGTCAAAATATTGCTAAATTCGATGATTTTTCGTAAGAAACAAAATGCAAGAAAACTTGCTTAAAATGCAATATTATGCGAAATTCTGAGATTTTAAGGCCAAATCACATATCGTGATACTACATGAAACAGTATCGAAATATTGGTAAAAATGAATATATTTGCGTAATATCAAACTACATGATTAACGTGAAAAAGTCACTATTTTACCATATTTGAGGATTTTACCTTCAAATCATAGAGCGAGGTTTCGTATTATTTAGTTCCAAGAAAAGACATATGACAATGTTGTTTCCAATACAAATTATAAAAAACAATGTGTTTTCATTAGAGTTAACTATAATGTTTTTGATTTTCCGTTTATATTAACGAGGGAAGATGTACACGTAAAACCGCTCTAATCCGGCTGAAACGTCGATATATGCAATAAAAACCGAACTTCTCCCTATAATATTCTCTATAATAACCTTAAGTACTTCATTTTCAATCATCTATTTGTTTCTCGTTAAAATACTGAGTAAGATATTGAAAAGGGGAGAAGTTCGGTTTTTATTGCATATATCGACGTTTCAGCCGGATTAGAGCGGTTTTACGTATACATCTTCCATCGGTAATATAAACGGAAAATCAAGAACATTATAGTTAATTATAATGAAAACACATTGTTTTTTATAATTTGTATAGGAAACAACATTGTCATATGTCTTTTCTTGGAACTAAATAATACGAAACCTCGCTCTATGATTTGAAGGTAAAATCCTCAAATATGGTAAAATAGTGACTTTTTCACGTTAATCATGTAGTTTGATATTACGCAAATATATTCATTTTTACCAATATTTCGATACTGTTTCATGTAGTATCACGATATGTGATTTGGCCTTAAAATCTCAGAATTTCGCATAATATTGCATTTTAAGCAAGTTTTCTTGCATTTTGTTTCTTACGAAAAATCATCGAATTTAGCAATATTTTGACGTTTATGTGATTTAAGCAAAATATCATCGAATTAAGCAATATTTTGCCGTTTTTCCAGGTTTTTGTGAATTTTCAGTCTATGGGTATTATTTCATTATATATACGATAAAAATGATGCAAACACATAATTGATTAGTTAATAACCTTAAATACTTAATTTTCAATCAACTATTTGTTTCTCGTTAAAATACTGAGTAAGATATAGAAAAGGGGAGAAGTTCTGTTTTTATTGCATATATCGACGTTTCAGCCGGAATAGAGCGATTTTCGTGTACATCTTCCATCGGTAATATAAACGGAAAATAAGGAACATTTTAGTTAATTATAATGAAAACACATTGATTTTTATCATTTGTATTGGAAACAAAATTGTCATATGTCTTTTCTTGGATCAAAATAATACGAAACCTCGCGCTATGATTTGAAGTTAAAATCCTCAAATATGGTTAAATAGTGACTTTTTTCACGTATTTCATGTAGTTTGATATTACGTAAATATATTCATTTTTACCAATATTTCGATACTATTTCATGTAGTATCACGATATGTGATTTGGCCTTGAAATATCAGAATTTCGCATAATATTGCATTTTAAGCAAGTTTTCTTGCATTTTGTTTTGTACGAAAAATCATCGAATTTAGCAATATTTTGACGTTTATCATCCCCTTTTCCTTCATGTGATTTAAACAAAATATCATCGAATTAGGCAATATTTTGCCGTTTTCCACATTTTTGTGAATTTTCAGTCCATGGGTATTAATTCATATATATACGATAAAAATGATGCAAACACATAATTGATTAGATAATAACCTTAAATACTTCATTTTGTTTCATCTATTTGTTTGTCGTTAAAATACTGAGATATTGAAATATTGAAAAGGGGAGAAGTTCGGTTTTTATTGCATATATCGATGTTTCAGCCGGATTACACCGGTTATACGTATACATCTTCCCTTGTTAATATAAACGGAAAATCAAGAACATTTTAGTTATTTCTAATGAAAACACATTGTTTTTTATCATTTGTATTATAAACAACATTGTCATATGTCTTTTCTTGGAACTAAATAATACGAAACCTCGCTCTATGATTTGAAGGTAAAATCCTCAAATATAGTAAAATAGTGACTTTTTCACGTTTTTTTGTAGTTTGATATTACGCAAATATATTAATTTTTACCAATATTTCGATACTATTTCATGTAGTATCACGATATGTGATTTGGCCTTCAAATCTCAGAATTTCGCATAATATTGCATTTTAAGCACGTTTTCTTGCATTTTGTTTCGTACGAAACATCATCGAATTTAGCAATATTTTGACGTTTATCATCCAATTTTCCTTTATTTGATTTAAACAAAATATCATCGAATTAGGCAATATTTTGCCGTTTTTCCACATTTTTGTGAATTTTCAGTCTATGGGTATTAATTCATTATATATACGATAAAAATGATACAAACACATAATTGATTAGATAATAACCTTAAATACTTCATTTTCAATCAACTATTTGTTTCTCAATAAAATACTGAGTAAGATATTGAAAAGGGGAAAAGTTCATTTTTTATTGCATATATCGACGTTTCAGCCGGATTAGAGCGGTTTTACGTGTACATCTTCCCTCGTTAATATAAACGGAAAATCAAGAACATTATAGTTAATTCTAATGAAAACACATTGTTTTTTATCATTTGTATTGGAAACAACATTGTCATGTCTTTTCTTGGAACTAAATAATACGATACCTCGCTCTATGATTCTGAGGTAAAAACCTCAAATATGGTTAAATAGTTGCTTTTTTCACGTTTTTCATGTAGTTTGATATTACGTAAATATATTCATTTTTACTAATATTTCGATACTATTTCATGTAGTATCACGATATGTGATTTGGCCTTGAAATCTCAGAATTTCGCATAATATTGCATTTTAAGCAAGTTTTCTTGCATTTTGTTTTGTACGAAAAACCATCGAATTTAGCAATATTTTGACGTTTATCATCCCCTTTTCTTTTATTTGATTTAAACAAAATATCATCGAATTAGGCAATATTTTGCCGTTTTTCCACGTTTTTGTGAATTTTTAGTCAATGGGTATTAATTCATATATATACGATAAAAATGATGCAAACACATAATTGATTAAAAAATAACCTTAAATACTTCATTTTCAATCATCTATTTGTTTGTCGTTAAAATACTGAGTAAGATATTGAAAAGGGGAGAAGTTCGGTTTTTATTGCATATATCGACGTTTCAGCCGGAATAGAGCGATTTTCGTGTACATCTTCCATCGGTAATATATACGGAAAATCAGGAACATTTATTTAATTCTAATGAAAACACATTGATTTTTATCATTTGTATTGGAAACAACATTGTCATATATCTTTTCGTGGATGTAAATAATACGAAACCTCGCTCTATGATTTGAAGTTAAAATCCTCAAATGGTTAAATAGTGACTTTTTTCACGTTTTTCATGTAGTTTGATATTACGTAAATATATTCATTTTTACCAATATTTCGATACTATTTCATGTAGTATCATGATATGTGATTTGCCCTTCAAATCTCAGAATTTCGCATATAATTGCATTTTAAGCAAGTTTTCTTGCATTTTGTTTCGTACGAAAAATCATCGAATTTAGCAATATTTTGACGTTTATCATCCCATTTTCCTTTATTTGATTTAAACAAAATATCATCGAATTAGGCAATATTTTGCCGTTTTTCCACGTTTTTTTTAATTTTCAGTCTATGGGTATTAATTCATTAGATATACGATAAAAATGATGCAAACACATAATTGATTAGATAATAACCTTAAATACTTCATTTTCAATCAACTATTTGTTTCTCGTTATAATACTGAGTAAGATATTGAAAAGGAGGAGAAGTTCTGTTTTTATTGCATATATCGACGTTTCAGCCGGAATAGAGCGGTTTTCGTGTACATCTTCCTTAAGTAATATAAACGGAAAATCAGGAACATTTTAGTTCATTCTAATGAAAACACATTGATTTTTATCATTTGTATTAGAAACAACATTGTCATATTTCTTTTCTTGGATCAAAATAATACGAAACCTCGCTCTATGATTTGAAGTTAAAATCCTCAAATATGGTTAAATAGTGACTTTTTTCACGTTTTTCATGTAGTTTGATATTACGTAAATATATTCATTTTTACCAATATTCCGATAGTATTTCATGTAGTATCACGATATGTGATTTGGCCTTCAAATCTCAGAATTTCGCATAATATTGCATTTTAAGCAAGTTTTCTTGCATTTTGTTTCGTACGAAAAATCATCGAATTTAGCAATATTACGACGTTTATCATCTCCTTTTCCTTCATGTGATTTAAACAAAATATCATCGAATTAGGCAATATTTTGCCGTTTTCCACGTTTTTTTGAATTTTCAGTCCATGGGTATTAATTCATATATATACGATAAAAATGATGCAAACACATAATTGATTAGATAATAACCTTAAATACTTCATTTTCAATCAACTATTTGTTTCTCGTTATAATACTGAGTAAGATATTGAAAAGGAGGAGAAGTTCTGTTTTTATTGCATATATCGACGTTTCAGCCGGAATAGAGCGGTTTTCGTGTACATCTTCCTTAAGTAATATAAACGGAAAATCAGGAACATTTTAGTTCATTCTAATGAAAACACATTGATTGTTATCATTTGTATTGGAAAAAAAATTGTCATATGTCTTTTCTTGGATCTAAATAATACTAAACCTCGCTCTATGATTTGAAGTTAAAATCCTCAAATATGGTTAAATAGTGACTTTTTTCACGTTTTTCATGTAGATTGATATTACGTAAATATATTCATTTTTACCAATATTTCGATACTATTTCATGTAGTACCACGATATGTGATTTGGCCTTCAAATTTCAGAATTTCGCATAATATTGCATTTTAAGCAAGTTTTCTTGCATTTTGTTTCGTACGAAAAATCATCGAATTTAGCAATATTTTAACGTTTATAATCTCCTTTTCCTTCATGTGATTTAAACAAAATATCATCGAATTTGGCAATATTTTGCCGTTTTCCACGTTTTTGTGAATTTTCAGTCCATGGGTATTAATTCATATATATACGATAAAAATGATGCAAACACATAATTGATTAGATAATAACCTTAAATACTTCATTGCAATCATCTATTTGTTTATCGTTAAAATACTGAGTAAGATATTGAAAAGGGGAGAAGTTCGGTTTCTATTGCATATATCGACGTTTCAGCCGGATTAGAGCGGTTTTACGTCTACATCTTCCATCGGTAATATAAACGGAAAATCAGGAACATTTTAGTTAATTCTAATGAAAACACATTGATTGTTATCATTTGTATTGGAAACAACATTGTCATATGTCTTTACTTGGATCTAAATAATACTAAACCTCGCTCTATGATTTGAAGTTAAAATCCATAAATATGGTTAAATAGTGATTTTTTCACGTTTTTCATGTAGATTGATATTACGTAAATATATTCATTTTTACCAATATTTCGATACTATTTCATGTAGTACCACGATATGTGATTTGGCCTTCAAATCTCAGAATTTCGCATAATATTGCATTTTAAGCAAGTTTTCTTGCATTTTGTTTCGTACGAAAAATCATCGAATTTAGCAATATTTTGACGTTTATAATCTCCTTTTCCTTCATGTGATTTAAACAAAATATCATCGAATTAGGCAATATTTTGCCGTTTTCCACGTTTTTGTGAATTTTCAGTCCATGAGTATTAATTCATATATATACGATAAAAATGATGCAAACACATAATTGATTAGATAATAACCTTAAATACTTCATTGCAATCATCTATTTGTTTCTCGTTAAAATACTGAGTAAGATATTGAAAGGGGGAGAAGTTCTGATTTTATTGCATATATCGACGTTTCAGCCGGAATAGAGCGGTTTTCGTGTACATCTTCCATCGGTAATATAAACGGAAAATCAGGAACATTTTAGTTAATTCTAATGAAAACACATTGATTTTTATCATTTGTATTGGAAACAACATTGTCATATGTCTTTTCTTGGATCTAAATAATACGAAACCTCGCTCTATGATTTGAAGGTAAAATCCTCAAATATGGTTAAATAGTGACTTTTTTCACGTTTTTCATGTAGTTTGATATTGCGCAAATATATTAATTTTTACCAATATTCCGATACTATTTCATGTAGTATCACGACATGTGATTTGGTCTTCAAATCTCAGAATTTCGCATAATATTGCATTTTAAGCAAGTTTTCTTGCATTTTGTTTCGTACGAAAAATCATCGAATTTAGCAATATGTTGACGTTTATCATCCCCTTTTCCTTCATGTGATTTAAACAAAATATCATCGAATTAGGCAATATTTTGCCGTTTTCCACGTTTTTGTGAATTTTCAGTCCATGGGTATTAATTCATATATATACGATAAAAATTATGCAAACACATAATTGATTAGATAATAACCTTAAATACTTCATTGCAATCATCTATTTGTTTCTCGTTAAAATACTGAGTAAGATATTGAAAAGGGGAGAAGTTCGGTTTCTATTGCATATATCGACGTTTCAGCCGGATTAGAGCGGTTTTACGTCTACATCTTCCATCGGTAATATAAACGGAAAATCAGGAACATTTTAGTTAATTCTAATGAAAACACATTGATTTTTATCATTTGTATTGGAAACAACATTGTCATATGTCTTTTCTTGGATCTAAATAATACGAAACCTCGCTCTATGATTATAAGTTAAAGTCCTCAAATATGGTTAAATACTGACTTTTTTCACGATTTTCATGTAGTTTGATATTACGTAAATATATTCATTTTTACCAATATTTCGATACTATTTCATGTAGTACCACGATATGTGATTTGGCCTTCAAATCTCAGAATTTCGCATAATATTGCATTTTAAGCAAGTTTTCTTGCATTTTCTTTCGTACCAAAAATCATCGAATTTAGCAATATTTTGACGTTTATCATCCCCTTTTCCTTTATTTGATTTAAACAAAATATCATCGAATTAGGCAATATTTTGCCGTTTTTCCACGTTTTTGTGAATTTTCAGTCAATGGGTATTAATTCATTATATATACGATAAAAATGATGCAAACACATAATTGATTAGATAATAACCTTAAATACTTCATTTTCAATCAACTATTTGTTTCTCGTTAAAATACTGAGTAAGATATTGAAAAGGGGAGAAGTTCTGTTTTTATTGCATATATCGACGTTTCAGCCGGAATAGAGCGATTTTCGTGTGCATCTTCCATAGGTAATATAAACGGAAAATCAGGAACATTTTAGTTAATTCTAATGAAAACACATTGATTTTTATCATTTGTATTAAAAACAACATTGTCATATTTCTTTTCTTTGGTCAAAATAATACGAAACCTCGCTCTATGATTTGAAGTTAAAATCCTCAAATATGGTTAAATAGTGACTTTTTTCACGTTTTTCATGTAGTTTGATACTACGTATATATATTCATTTTACCAATATTTCGATACTATTTCATGTAGTATCACGATATGTGATTTGGCCTTGAAATCTCAGAATTTCGCATAATATTGCATTTTAAGCAATTTTTCTTGCATTTTCTTTCGTACGAAAAATCATCGAATTTAGCAATATTTTGACGTTTATCATCCCCTTTTCCTTTATGTGATTTAAACAAAATATTATCGAATTAGGCAATATTTTGCCGTTTTCCACGTTTTTGTGAATTTTCAGTCCATGGGTATTAATTCATATATATACGATAAAAAGTATGCAAACACATAATTGATTAGATAATAAACATAAATACTTCATTTTCAATCAACTATTTCTTTCTCGTTAAAATACTGAGTAAGATATTGAAAGAGGGAGAAGTTCTGATTTTATTGCATATATCGACGTTTCAGCCGGAATAGAGCGGTTTTCGTGTACATCTTCCATCGGTAATATAAACGGAAAATCAGGAACATTTTAGTTAATTCTAATGAAAACACATTGATTTTTATCATTTGTATTGGAAACAACATTGTCATATGTCTTTTCTTGGATCTAAATAATACGAAACCTCGCTCAATGATTTGAAGGTAAAATCCTCAAATATGGTAAAATAGTGACTTTTTCACGTTAATCATGTAGTTTGATATTGCGCAAATATATTCATTTTTACCAATATTCCGATACTATTTCATGTAGTATCACGATATGTGATTTGGTCTTCAAATCTCAGAATTTCGCTTAATATTGCATTTTAAGCAAGTTTTCTTGCATTTTGTTTCGTACGAAAAATCATCGAATTTAGCAATATGTTGACGTTTATCATCCCCTTTTCCTTCATGTGATTTAAACAAAATATCATCGAATTAGGCAATATTTTGCCGATTTCCACGTTTTTGAGAATTTTCAGTCCATGGGTATTAATTCATATATATATGATAAAAATTATGCAAACACATAATTGATTAGATAATAACCTTAAATACTTCATTGCAATCATCTATTTGTTTCTCGTTAAAATACTGAGTAAGATATTGAAAAGGGGAGAAGTTCGGTTTCTATTGCATATATCGACGTTTCAGCCGGATTAGAGCGGTTTTACGTCTACATCTTCCATCGGTAATATAAACGGAAAATCAGGAACATTTTAGTTAATTCTAATGAAAACACATTGATTTTTATCATTTGTATTGGAAACAACATTGTCATATGTCTTTTCTTGGATCTAAATAATACGAAACCTCGCTCTATGATTTGAAGTTAAAATCCTCAAATATGGTTAAATAGTGACTTTTTTCACGTTTTTCATGTAGTTTGATATTACGTATATATATTCATTTTTACCAATATTTCGATACTATTTCATGTAGTATCACGATATGTGATTTGGCCTTGAAATCTCAGAATTTCGCATAATATTGCATTTTAAGCAAGTTTTCTTGCACTTTGTTTCGTACGAAAAATCATCGAATTTAGCAATATTTTGACGTTTATAATCTCCTTTTCCTTCATGTGATTTAAACAAAATATCATCGAATTAGGCAATATTTTTCCGTTTTCCACGTTTTTGTGATTTTTCAGTCCATGAGTATTAATTCATATATATATACGATAAAAATGATGCAAACACATAATTGATTAGATAATAACCTTAAATACTTCATTGCAATCATCTATTTGTTTCTCGTTAAAATACTGAGTAAGATATTGAAAGGGGAAGAAGTTCTGATTTTATTGCATATATCGACGTTTCAGCCGGAATAGAGCGGTTTTCGTGAACATCTTCCATCGGTAATATAAACGGAAAATCAGGAACATTTTAGTTAATTCTAATGAAAACACATTGATTTTTATCATTTGTATTGGAAACAACATTGTCATATGCCTTTTCTTGGATCTAAATAATACGAAACCTCGCTCTATGATTTGAAGGTAAAATCCTCAAATATGGTAAAATAGTGACTTTTTCACGTTAATCATGTAGTTTGATATTGCGCAAATATATTCATTTTTACCAATATTCCGATACTATTTCATGTAGTATCACGATATGTGATTTGGTCTTCAAATCTCAGAATTTCGCATAATATTGCATTTTAAGCAAGTTTTCTTGCATTTTGTTTCGTACGAAAAATCATCGAATTTAGCAATATGTTGACGTTTATCATCCCCTTTTCCTTCATGTGATTTAAACAAAATATCATCGAATTAGGCAATATTTTGCCGTTTTCCACGTTTTTGTGAAGTTTCAGTCCATGGGTATTAATTTATATATATACGATAAAAATTATGCAAACACATAATTGATTAGATAATAACCTTAAATACTTCATTGCAATCATCTATTTGTTTCTCGTTAAAATACTGAGTAAGATATTGAAAGGGGGAGAAGTTCTGATTTTATTGCATATATCGACGTTTCAGCCGGAATAGAGCGGTTTTCGTGAACATCTTCCATCGGTAATATAAACGAAAAATCAGGAACATTTTAGTTAATTCTAATGAAAACACATTGATTTTTATCATTTGTATTGGAAACAACATTGTCATATGTCTTTTCTTGGATCTAAATAATACGAAACCTCGCTCTATGATTCTAAGTTAAAGTCCTCAAATATGGTTAAATAGTGACTTTTTTCACGATTTTCATGTAGTTTGATATTACGTAAATATATTCATTTTTACTAATATTTCGATACTATTTCATGTAGTATCACGATATGTGATTTGGACTTCAAATCTCAGAATTTCGCATAATATTGCATTTTAAGCAAGTTTTCTTGCATTTTGTTTCGTACGAAAAATCATCGAATTTAGCAATATTTTGACGTTTATCATCTCCTTTTCCTTCATGTGATTTAAACAAAATATCATCGAATTTGGCAATATTTTGCCGTTTTCCACGTTTTTGTGAATTTTCAGTCCATGAGTATTAATTCATATATATACGATAAAAATGATGCAAACACATAATTGATTAGATAATAACCTTAAATACTTCATTTTCAATCAACTATTTCTTTCTCGTTAAAATACTGAGTAAGATATTGAAAAGGGGAGTAGTTCGGTTTTTATTGCACATATCGACGTTTCAGCCGGATTAGAGCGGTTTTACGTGTACATCTTAATTCGATAATATAAACGGAAAATCAAGAACATTTTAGTTATTTCTAATGAAAACACATTGTTTTTTATCATTTGTATTGGAAACAACATTGTCATATGTCTTTTCTTGGAACTAAATAATACGAAACCTCGCTCTATGATTTGAAGTTAAAATCCTCAAATATGGTTAAATAGTGACTTTTTTCACGTTTTTCATGTAGTTTGATATTACGTAAATATATTCATTTTTACCAATATTTCGATACTATTTCATGTAGTATCACGATACGTGATTTGGCCTTCAAATCTCAGAATTTCGCATAATATTGCATTTTAAGCAAGTTTTCTTGCATTTTGTTTCGTACGAAAAATCATCGAAAAATCAATATTTTGACGTTAATCATCCCCTTTTCCTTTATTTGATTTAAACAAAATATCATCGAATTAGGCAATATTTTGCCGTTTTTCCACGTTTTTGTGAATTTTCAGTCTTTGGGTATTAATTCATTATATATACGATAAAAATGATGCAAACACATAATTGATTAGATAATAACCTTAAATACTTTATTTTCAATCAACTATTTGTTTCTCGTTAAAATACTGAGTAAGATATTGAAAAGGGGAGAAGTTCTGTTTTTATTGCATATATCGACGTTTCAGCCGGAATAGAGCGATTTTCGTGTACATCTTCCATCGGTAATATAAACGGAAAATCAGGAACATTTTAGTTAATTCTAATGAAAACATTGATTTTTATCATTTGTATTGGAAACAACATTGTTATATGTCTTTTCTTGGAACTAAATAATACGAAACCTCGCACTATGATTTGAAGGTAAAATCCTCAAATATGGTAAAATAGTGACTTTTTCACGTTAATCATGTAGTTTGATATTACGCAAATATATTCATTTTTACCAATATTTCGATACTATTTCATGTAGTATCACGATATCTGAATTGGCCTTCAAATCTTAGAATTTCGCATAATATTGCATTTTAAGCAAGTTTTCTTGCATTTTGTTTCGTACGAAAAATCATCTAATTTAGCAATATTTTGACGTTTATCATCCCCTTTTCCTTCATGTGATTTAAACAAAATATCATCGAATTAGGCAATATTTTGCCGTTTTCCACGTTTTTGTGAATTTTCAGTCCATGGGTATTAATTCATATATATACGATAAAAATGATGCAAACACATAATTGATTAGATAATAACCTTAAATACTTCATTTTCAATCATCTATTTGTTTGTCGTTAAAATACTGAGTAAGATATTGAAAAGGGGAGAAGTTCGGTTTTTATTGCATATATCGACGTTTCAGCCGGATTAGAGCGGTTTTTCGTGTACATCTTCCCACATTAATATAAACGGAAAATCAAGAACATTTTAGTTATTTCTAATGAAAACACATTGTTTTTTATCATTTATATTGGAAACAACATTGTCATATGTCTTTTCTTGGAACTAAATAATACGAAATCTCGCTCTATGATTTGAAGGTAAAATCCTCAAACATGGTAAAATAGTGACTTTTTCACGTTAATCATGTAGTTTGACATTACGCAAATATATTCATTTTTACCAATATTTCGATACTATTTCATGCAGTATCACGATATGTGATTTGGCCTTCAAATCTCAGAATTTCGCATAATATTGCATTTTAAGCAAGTTTTCTTGCATTTTCTTTCGTACGAAAATCATCGAATTTAGCAATATTTTGACTTTTATCATCTTCTTTTCCATTATTTGATTTAAACAAAATATCATCGAATTAGGCAATATTTTGCCGTTTTTCCACGTTTTTGTTAATTTTCAGTCTATGGGTATTAATTCATTATATATACGATAAAAATGATGCAAACACATAATTGATTAGATAATATCCTTAAATACTTCATTTTCAATCAACTATTTGTTTCTCGTTAAAATACTGAGTAAGATATTGAAAAGGGGAGAAGTTCTGTTTTTATTGCATATATCGACGTTTCAGCCGGAATAGAGCGATTTCCGTGTACATCTTCCATAGGTAATATAAACGGAAAATCAGGAACATTTTAGTTAATTCTAATGAAAACACATTGATATATATCATTTGTATTGGAAACAACATTGTCATATGTCTTTTCTTGGATCTAAATAATACGAAACCTCGCTCTATGATTTGAAGTTAAAGTCCTCAAATATGGTTAAATAGTGACTTTTTTCACGTTTTTCATGTAGTTTGATATTACGTAAATATATTAATTTTTACCAATATTTCGATACTATTTCATGTAGTATCACGATATGTGATTTGGCCTTCAAATCTCAGAATTTCGCATAATATTGCATTTTAAGCAAGTATTCTTGCATTTTGTTTTGTACGAAAAATCATCGAATTTAGCAATATTTTGACGTTTATCATCCCCTTTTCCTTTATTTGATTTAAACAAAATATCATCGAATTACGCAATATTTTGCCGTTTTTCCACGTTTTTGTGAATTTTCAGTCTATGGGTATTAATTCATTATATATACGATAAAAATGATGCAAACACATAATTGATTAGATAATAACCTTAAATACTTTATTTTCAATCAACTATTTGTTTCTCGTTAAAATACTGAGTAAGATATTGAAAAGGGGAGAAGTTCTGTTTGTATTGCATATATCGACGTTTCAGCCAAAATAGAGCGATTTTCGTGTACATCTTCCATCGGTAATATAAACGGAAAATCAGGAACATTTTAGTTAATTCTAATGAAAAGATTGATTTTTATCATTTGTATTGGAAACAACATTGTCATATGTCTTTTGTTGGATCTAAATAATACGAAACCTCGCTCTATGATTTGAAGTTAAAATCCTCAAATATGGTTAAATAGTGACTTTTTTCACGTTTTTCATGTAGTTTGATATTACGTATATATATTCATTTTTACCAATATTTCGATACTATTTCATGTAGTATCACGATATGTGATTTGGCCTTCAAATCCCAGAATTTCTCATAATATTGCATTTTAAGCAAGTTTTCTTGCATTTTGTTTCGTACGAAAAATCATCGAATTTAGCAATATGTTGACGTTTATCATCCCCTTTTCCTTCATGTGATTTAAACAAAATATCATCGAATTAGGCAATATTTTGCCGTTTTCCACGTTTTTGTGAATTTTCCGTCCATGGGTATTAATTCATATATATACGATAAAAATTATGCAAACACATAATTGATTAGATAATAACCTAAATACTTCATTTGCAATCATCTATTTGTTTCTCAATAAAATACTGAGTAAGATATTGAAAAGGGGAGAAGTTCGGTTTTTATTGCATATATCGAGGTTTCAGCCGGATTAGAGCGGTTTTTCGTGTACATCTTCCCTCGTTAATATAAACGGAAAATCAAGAACATTTTAGTTATTTCTAATGAAAACACATTGTTTTTTATCATTTGTATTGGAAACAACATTGTCATATGTCTTTTCTTGGAACTAAATAATACGAAACCTCGCTCTATGATTTGAAGGTAAAATCATCAAATATGGTAAAATAGTGACTTTTTCACGTTAATCATGTAGTTTGATATTACGCAAATATATTCATTTTTACCAATATTTCGATACTATTTCATGTAGTATCACGATATGTGATTTGGCCTTCAAATCTCAGAATTTCGCATAATATTGCATTTAAAGCAAGTTTTCCTGCATTTTGTTTCGTACGAAAAATCATCGAATTTAGCAATATTTTGACGTTTATCATCCCCTTTTCCTTTATTTGATTATAACAAAATATCATCGAATTAGGCAATATTTTGCCGTTTTTCCACGTTTTTGTGAATTTTCAGTCTATGGGTATTAATTCATTATATATACGATAAAAATGATGCAAACACATAATTGATTAGATAATAACCTTAAATACTTTATTTTCAATCAACTATTTGTTTCTCGTTAAAATACTGAGTAAGATATTGAAAAGGGGAGAAGTTCTGTTTTTATTGCATATATCGACGTTTCAGCCGGAATAGAGCGGTTTTCGTGAACATCTTCCATCGGTAATATAAACGGAAAATCAGGAACATTTTAGTTAATTCTAATGAAAACACATTGATTTTTATCATTTGTATTGGAAACAACATTGTCATATGTCTGTTCTTGGATCTAAATAATACGAAACCTCGCTCTATGATTCTAAGTTAAAGTCCTCAAATATGGTTAAATAGTGACTTTTTTCACGATTTTCATGTAGTTTGATATTACGTAAATATATTCATTTTTACCAATATTTCGATACTATTTCATGTAGTATTACGATATGTGATTTGGCCTTCAAATCTCAGAATTTCGCATAATATTGCATTTTAAGCAAGTTTTCTTGCATTTTCTTTCGTACGAAAAATCATCGAATTTAGCAATATTTTGATGTTCATCATCCCCTTTTCCTTTATTTGATTTAAACAAAATATCATCGAATTAGGCAATATTTTGCCGTTTTTCCACGTTTTTGTGAATTTTCAGTCTATGGGTATTAATTCATTATATATACGATAAAAATGATGCAAACACATAATTGATTAGATAATAACCTTAAATACTTCATTTTCAATCAACTATTTGTTTCTCGTTAAAATACTGAGTAAGATATTGAAAAGGGGAGAAGTTCGGTTTTTATTGCATATATCGACGTTTGAGCCGGAATAGAGCGATTTTCGTGTACATCTTCCATAGGTAATATAAACGGAAAATCAGGAACATTTTAGTTAATTCTAATGAAAACACATTGATTTTTATCATTTGTATTAGAAACAACATTGTCATATTTCTTTTCTTGGATCAAAATAATACGAAACCTCGCTCTATGATTTGAAGTTAAAATCCTCAAATATGGTTAAATAGTGACTTTTTTCACGTTTTTCATGTAGTTTGATATTACGTAAATATATTCATTTGGACCAATATTTCGATACTATTTCATGTAGTATCACGATATGTGATTTGGCCTTGAAATCTCAGAATTTCGCATAATATTGCATTTTAAGCAAGTTTTCTTGCATTTTGTTTCGTACGAAAAATCATCGAATTTAGCAATATTTTGACGTTTATCATCCCCTTTTCCTTCATGTGATTTAAACAAAATATCATCGAATTAGGCAATATTTTGCCGTTTTCCACGTTTTTGTGAATTTTCAGTCCATGGGTATTAATTCATATATATACGATAAAAATGATGCAAACACATAATTGATTAGATAATAACCTTAAATACTTCATTGCAATCATCTATTTGTTTCTCGTTAAAATACTGAGTAAGATATTGAAAGGGGGAGAAGTTCTGATTTTATTGCATATATCGACGTTTCAGCCGGAATAGAGCGGTTTTCGTGAACATCTTCCATCGGTAATATAAACGGAAAATCAGGAACATTTTAGTTAATTCTAATGAAAACACATTGATTTTTATCATTTGTATTGGAAACAACATTGTCATATGTCTGTTCTTGGATCTAAATAATACGAAACCACGCTCTATGATTCTAAGATAAAGTCCTCAAATATGGTTAGATAGTGACTTTTTTCACGATTTTCATGTAGTTTGATATTACGTAAATATATTCATTTTTACCAATATTTCGATACTATTTCATGTAGTATCACGATATGTGATTTGGCCTTCAAATCTCAGAATTTCGCATAATATTGCATTTTAAGCAAGTTTTCTTGCATTTTGTTTCGTACGAAAAATCATCGAATTTAGAAATATTTTGACGCTTATCATCCCCTTTTCCTTTATTTGATTTAAACAAAATATCATTGAATTAGGCAATATTTTGCCGTTTTTCCACGTTTTTGTGAATTTTCAGTCTATGGGTATTAATTCATTATATATACGATAAAAATGATGCAAAAACATAATTGATTAGATAATAACCTCAAATACTTCATTTTCAATCAACTATTTGTTTCTCGTTAAAATACTGAGTAAGATATTGAAAAGGGGAGAAGTTCTGTTTTTATTGCATATATCGACGTTTCAGCCGGAATAGAGCGATTTTCGTGTACATCTTCCATCGGTAATATAAACGGAAAATCAGGAACATTTTAGTTAATTCTAATGAAAACACTTTGATTTTTATCATTTGTATTGGAAACAACATTGTCATATGTCTTTTCTTGGATCAAAATAATACGAAACCTCGCTCTATGATTCTAAGTTAAAATCCTCAAATATGGTTAAATAGTGACTTTTTTCACGATTTTCTTGTAGTTTGATATTACGTAAATATATTCATTTTTACCAATATTTCGATACTATTTCATGTAGTATCACGATATGTGATTTGGCCTTCATATCTCAGATTTTCGCATAATATTGCATTTTAAGCAAGTTTTCTTGCATTTTGTTTCGTACGAAAAATCATCGAATTTAGCAATATTTTGACGTTTATCATCTCCTTTTCCTTCATGTGATTTAAACAAAATATCATCGAATTAGGCAATATTTTGCCGTTTTCCACGTTTTTGTGAATTTTCAGTCCATGGGTATTAATTCATATGTATACGATAAAAATGATGCAAACACATAATTGATTAGATAATAACCTTAAATACTTCATTTTCAATCATCTATTTGTTTGTCGTTAAAATACTGAGTAAGATATTGAAAAGGGGAGAAGTTCGGTTTTTATTGCACATATCGACGTTTCAGCCGGATTAGAGCGGTTTTACGTGTACATCTTAATTCGTTAATATAAACGGAAAATCAAGAACATTTTAGTTTTTTCTAATGAAAACACATTGTTTTTTATCATTTGTATTGGAAACAACATTGTCATATGTCTTTTCTTGGATCAAAATAATACGAAACCTCGCTCTATGATTCTAAGTTAAAATCCTCAAATATGGTTAAATAGTGACTTTTTTCACGATTTTCTTGTAGTTTGATATTACGTAAATATATTCATTTTTACCAATATTTCGATACTATTTCATGTAGTATCACGATATGTGATCTGGCCTTCAAATCTCAGATTTTCGCATAATATTGCATTTTAAGCAAGTTTTCTTGCATTTTGTTTCGTACGAAAAATCATCGAAAAATCAATATTTTGACGTTTATCATCCCCTTTTCCTTTATTTGATTTAAACAAAATATCATCGAATTAGGCAATATTTTGCCGTTTTTCCACGTTTTTGTGAATTTTCAGTCTATGGGTATTAATTCAATATATATACGATAAAAATGATGCAAACACATAATTGATTAGATAATAACCTTAAATACTTTATTTTCAATCAACTATTTGTTTCTCGTTAAAATACTGAGTAAGATATTGAAAAGGGGAGAAGTTCTGTTTTTATTGCATATATCGACGTTTCAGCCGGAATAGAGCGATTTTCGTGTACATCTTCCATCGGTAATATAAACGGAAAATCAGGAACATTTTAGTTAATTCTAATGAAAACATTGATTTTTATCATTTGTATTGGAAACAACATTGTCATATGTCTTTTCTTGGAACTAAATAATACGAAACCTCGCACTATGATTTGAAGGTAAAATCCTCAAATATGGTAAAATAGTGACTTTTTCACGTTAATCATGTAGTTTGATATTACGCAAATATATTCATTTTTACCAATATTTCGATACTATTTCATGTAGTATCACGATATCTGAATTGGCCTTCAAATCTTAGAATTTCGCATAATATTGCATTTTAAGCAAGTTTTCTTGCATTTTGTTTCGTACGAAAAATCATCTAATTTAGCAATATTTTGACGTTTATCATCCCTTTTTCCTTCATGTGATTTAAACAAAATATCATCGAATTAGGCAATATTTTGCCGTTTTCCACGTTTTTGTGAATTTTCAGTCCATCGGTATTAATTCATATATATACGATAAAAATGATGCAAACACATAATTGATTAGATAATAACCTTAAATACTTCATTTTCAATCATCTATTTGTTTGTCGTTAAAATACTGAGTAAGATATTGAAAAGGGGAGAAGTTCGGTTTTTATTGCATATATCGACGTTTCAGCCGGATTAGAGCGGTTTTTCGTGTACATCTTCCCTCATTAATATAAACGGAAAATCAAGAACATTTTAGTTATTTCTAATGAAAACACATTGTTTTTTATCATTTATATTGGAAACAACATTGTCATATGTCTTTTCTTGGAACTAAATAATACGAAATCTCGCTCTATGATTTGAAGGTAAAATCCTCAAACATGGTAAAATAGTGACTTTTTCACGTTAATCATGTAGTTTGACATTACGCAAATATATTCATTTTTACCAATATTTCGATACTATTTCATGTAGTATCACGATATGTGATTTGGCCTTCAAATCTCAGAATTTCGCATAATATTGCATTTTAAGCAAGTTTTCTTGCATTTTCTTTCGTACGAAAAATCATCGAATTTAGCAATATTTTGACGTTTATCATCTTCTTTTCCATTATTTGATTTAAACAAAATATCATCGAATTAGGCAATATTTTGCCGTTTTTCCACGTTTTTGGTAATTTTCAGTCTATGGGTATTAATTCATTATATATACGATAAAAATGATGCAAACACATAATTGATTAGATAATAACCTTAAATACTTCATTTTCAATCAACTATTTGTTTCTCGTTAAAATACTGAGTAAGATATTGAAAAGGGGAGAAGTTCTGTTTTTATTGCATATATCGACGTTTCAGCCGGAATAGAGCGATTTTCGTGTACATCTTCCATAGGTAATATAAACGGAAAATCAGGAACATTTTAGTTAATTCTAATGAAAACACATTGATATATATCATTTGTATTGGAAACAACATTGTCATATGTCTTTTCTTGGATCTAAATAATACGAAACCTCGCTCTATGATTTGAAGTTAAAATCCTCAAATATGGTTAAATAGTGACTTTTTTCACGTTTTTCATGTAGTTTGATATTACGTATATATATTCATTTTTACCAATATTTCGATACTATTTCATGTAGTATCACGATATGTGATTTGGCCTTCAAATCCCAGAATTTCTCATAATATTGCATTTTAAGCAAGTTTTCTTGCATTTTGTTTCGTACGAAAAATCATCGAATTTAGCAATATTTTGACGTTTATCATCTCCTTTTCCTTCATGTGATTTAAACAAAATATCATCGAATTAGGCAATATTTTGCCGTTTTCCACGTTTTTGTGAATTTTCCGTCCATGGATATTAATTCATATATATACGATAAAAATGATGCAAACACATAATTGATTAGATAATAACCTTAAATACTTCATTTTCGATCATCTATTTGTTTCTCGTTAAAATACTGAGTAAGATATTGAAAAGGGGAGAAGTTCGGTTTTTATTGCATATATCGACGTTTCAGCCGGATTAGAGGGGATTTACGTGTACATCTTCCCTCGTTAATATAAACAGAAAATCAAGAACATTTTAGTTATTTCTAATGAAAACATATTGTTTTTTATCATTTGTATTGGAAACAACATTGTCATATGTCTTTTCTTGGAACTAAATAATACGAAACCTCGCACTATGATTTGAAGGTAAAATCCTCAAATATGGTAAAATAGTGACTTTTTCACGTTAATCATGTAGTTTGATATTACGCAAATATATTCGTTTTAACCAATATTTCGATACTATTTCATGTAGTATCACGATATGTGAATTGGCCTTCAAATCTTAGAATTTCGCATAATATTGCATTTTAAGCAAGTTTTCTTGCATTTTGTTTCGTACGAAAAATCATCGAATTTAGTAATATGTTGACGTTTATCATCCCCTTTTCCTTCATGTGATTTAAACAAAATATCATCGAATTAGGCAATATTTTGCCGTTTTCCACGTTTTTGTGAATTTTCCGTCCATGGGTATTAATTCATATATATACGATAAAAATTATGCAAACACATAATTTATTAGATAATAACCTTAAATACTTCATTTGCAATCATCTATTTGTTTCTCAATAAAATACTGAGTAAGATATTGAAAAGGGGAGAAGTTCGGTTTTTATTGCATATATCGACGTTTCAGCCGGAATAGAGCGATTTTCGTGTACATCTTCTATAGGTAATATAAACGGAAAATCAGGAACATTTTAGTTAATTCTAATGAAAACACATTGATATATATCATTTGTATTGGAAACAACATTGTCATATGTCTTTTCTTGGATCTAAATAATACGAAACCTCGCTCTATGATTTGAAGTTAAAATCCTCAAATATGGTTAAATAGTGACTTTTTTCACGTTTTTCATGTAGTTTGATATTACGTAAATATATTAATTTTTACCAATATTTCGATACTATTTCATGTAGTATCACGATATGTGATTTGGCCTTCAAATCTCAGAATTTCGCATAATATTGCATTTTAAGCAAGTATTCTTGCATTTAGTTTCGTACGAAAAATCATCGAATTTAGCAATATTTTGACGTTTATCATCTCCTTTTCCTTCATGGGATTTAAACAAAATATCATCGAATTAGGCAATATTTTGCCGTTTTCCACGTTTTTGTGATTTTTCCGTCCATGGGTATTAATCCATATATATACGATAAAAATGATGCAAACACATAATTGATTAGATAATAATCTTAAATACTTCATTTTCAATCATCTATTTGTTTCTCGTTAGAATACTGAGTAAGATATTGAAAAGGGGAGAAGTTCGGTTTTTATTGCATATATCGACGTTTCAGCCGGATTAGAGCGGTTTTACGTGTACATCTTCCCTCGTTAATATAAACGGAAAATCAAGAACATTATAGTTAATTCTAATGAAAACACATTGTTTTTCATCATTTGTATTGGAAACAACATTGTCATATGTCTTTTCTTGGAACTAAATAATACGAAACCTCGCTCTATGATTTGAAGTTAAAATCCTCAAATATGGTTAAATAGTGACTTTTTTCACGTTTTTCATGTAGTTTGATATTACGTAAATATATTCATTTTTACCAATATTTCGATACTATTTCATGTTGTATCACGATATGTGATTTGGCCTTCAAATCTCAGAATTTCGCATAATATTGCATTTTAAGCAAGTTTTCTTGCATTTTGTTTCGTACGAAAAATCATCGAATTTCGAAATATTTTGACGTTTATCATCCCCTTTTCCTTTATTTCATTTAAACAAAATATCATTGAATTAGGCAATATTTTGCAGTTTTTCCACGTTTTTGTGAATTTTCAGTCTATGGGTATTAATTCATTATATATACGATAAAAATGATGCAAACACATAATTGATTAGATAATAACCTTAAATACTTCATTTTCAATCAACTATTTGTTTCTCGTTAAAATACTGAGTAAGATATTGAAAAGGGGAGAAGTTCTGTTTTTATTGCATATATCGACGTTTCAGCCGGAATAGAGCGATTTTCGTGTGCATCTTCCATAGGTAATATAAACGGAAAATCAGGAACATTTTAGTTAATTCTAATGAAAACACATTGATTTTTATCATTTGTATTAAAAACAACATTGTCATATTTCTTTTCTTTGGTCAAAATAATACGAAACCTCGCTCTATGATTTGAAGTTAAAATCCTCAAATATGGTTAAATAGTGACTTTTTTCACGTTTTTCATGTAGTTTGATACTACGTATATATATTCATTTTTACCAATATTTCGATACTATTTCATGTAGTATCACGATATGTGATTTGGCCTTGAAATCTCAGAATTTTGCATAATACTGCATTTTAAGCAATTTTTCTTGCATTTTCTTTCGTACGAAAAATCATCGAATTTAGCAATATTTTGACGTTTATCATCCCCTTTTCCTTTATGTGATTTAAACAAAATATTATCGAATTAGGCAATATTTTGCCGTTTTCCACGTTTTTGTGAATTTTCAGTCCATGGGTATTAATTCATATATATACGATAAAAATTATGCAAACACATAATTGATTAGATAATAACCTTAAATACTTCATTTTCAATCAACTATTTCTTTCTCGTTAAAATACTGAGTAAGATATTGAAAGAGGGAGAAGTTCTGATTTTATTGCATATATCGACGTTTCAGCCGGAATAGAGCGGTTTTCGTGTACATCTTCCATCGGTAATATAAACGGAAAATCAGGAACATTTTAGTTAATTCTAATGAAAACACATTGATTTTTATCATTTGTATTGGAAACAACATTGTCATATGTCTTTTCTTGGATCTAAATAATACGAAACCTCGCTCTATGATTTGAAGGTAAAATCCTCAAATATGGTAAAATAGTGACTTTTTCACGTTAATCATGTAGTTTGATATTGCGCAAATATATTCATTTTTACCAATATTCCGATACTATTTCATGTAGTATCACGATATGTGATTTGGTCTTCAAATCTCAGAATTTCGCTTAATATTGCATTTTAAGCAAGTTTTCTTGCATTTTGTTTCGTACGAAAAATCATCGAATTTAGCAATATGTTGACGTTTATCATCCCCTTTTCCTTCATGTGATTTAAACAAAATATCATCGAATTAGGCAATATTTTGCCGATTTCCACGTTTTTGAGAATTTTCAGTCCATGGGTATTAATTCATATATATATGATAAAAATTATGCAAACACATAATTGATTAGATAATAACCTTAAATACTTCATTGCAATCATCTATTTGTTTCTCGTTAAAATACTGAGTAAGATATTGAAAAGGGGAGAAGTTCGGTTTCTATTGCATATATCGACGTTTCAGCCGGATTAAAGCGGTTTTACGTCTACATCTTCCATCGGTAATATAAACGGAAAATCAGGAACATTTTAGTTAATTCTAATGAAAACACATTGATTTTTATCATTTGTATTGGAAACAACATTGTCATATGTCTTTTCTTGGATCTAAATAATACGAAACCTCGCTCTATGATTTGAAGTTAAAATCCTCAAATATGGTTAAATAGTGACTTTTTTCACGTTTTTCATGTAGTTTGATATTACGTATATATATTCATTTTTACCAATATTTCGATACTATTTCATGTAGTATCACGATATGTGATTTGGCCTTGAAATCTCAGAATTTCGCATAATATTGCATTTTAAGCAAGTTTTCTTGCACTTTGTTTCGTACGAAAAATCATCGAATTTAGCAATATTTTGACGTTTATCATCCCCTTTTCCTTTATGTGATTTAAACAAAATATCATCAAATTGGGCAATATTTTGCCGTTTTCCACGTTTTTGTGAATTTTCAGTCCATGGGTATTAATTCATATATATACGATAAAAATGATGCAAACACATAATTGATTAGATAATAACATTAAATACTTCATTGCAATCATCTATTTGTTTCTCGTTAAAATACTGAGTAAGATATTGAAAAGGGGAGAAGTTCGGTTTCTATTGCATATATCGACATTTCAGCCGGATTAGAGCGGTTTTACGTCTACATCTTCCATCGGTAATATAAACGGAAAATCAGGAAGATTTTAGTAAATTCTAATGAAAACACATTGATTTTTATCATTTGTATTGGAAACAACATTGTCATATGTCTTTTCTTGGATCTAAATAATACGAAACCTCGCTCTATGATTCTAAGTTAAAGTCCTCAAATATGGTTAAATAGTGACTTTTTTCACGATTTTCATGTAGTTTGATATTACGTAAATATATTCATTTTTACTAATATTTCGATACTATTTCATGTAGTATCACGATATGTGATTTGGACTTCAAATCTCAGAATTTCGCATAATATTGCATTTTAAGCAAGTTTTCTTGCATTTTGTTTCGTACGAAAAATCATCGAATTTAGCAATATTTTGACGTTTATCATCTCCTTTTTCTTCATGTGATTTAAACAAAATATCATCGAATTTGGCAATATTTTGCCGTTTTCCACGTTTTTGTGAATTTTCAGTCCATGAGTATTAATTCATATATATACGATAAAAATGATGCAAACACATAATTGATTAGATAATAACCTTAAATACTTCATTTTTAATCAACTATTTCTTTCTCGTTAAAATATTGAGTAAGATATTGAAAAGGGGAGAAGTTCGGTTTTTATTGCACATATCGACGTTTCAGCCGGATTAGAGCGGTTTTACGTGTACATCTTAATTCGTTAATATAAACGGAAAATCAAGAACATTTTAGTTATTTCTAATGAAAACACATTGTTTTTTATCATTTGTATTGGAAACAACATTGTCATATGTCTTTTCTTGGAACTAAATAATACGAAACCTCGCTCTATGATTTGAAGTTAAAATCCTCAAATATGGTTAAATAGTGACTTTTTTCACGTTTTTCATGTAGTTTGATATTACGTAAATATATTCATTTTTACCAATATTTCGATACTATTTCATGTAGTATCACGATACGTTATTTGGCCTTCAAATCTCAGAATTTCGCATAATATTGCATTTTAAGCAAGTTTTCTTGCATTTTGTTTCGTACGAAAAATCATCGAAAAATCAATATTTTGACGTTAATCATCCCCTTTTCCTTTATTTGATTTAAACAAAATATCATCGAATTAGGCAATATTTTGCCGTTTTTCCACGTTTTTGTGAATTTTCAGTCTATGGGTATTAATTCATTATATATACGATAAAAATGATGCAAACACATAATTGATTAGATAATAACCTTAAATACTTTATTTTCAATCAACTATTTGTTTCTCGTTAAAATACTGAGTAAGATATTGAAAAGGGGAGAAGTTCTGTTTTTATTGCATATATCGACGTTTCAGCCGGAATAGAGCGATTTTCGTGTACATCTTCCATCGGTAATATAAACGGAAAATCAGGAACATTTTAGTTAATTCTAATGAAAACATTGATTTTTATCATTTGTATTGGAAACAACATTGTTATATGTCTTTTCTTGGAACTAAATAATACGAAACTTCGCACTATGATTTGAAGGTAAAATCCTCAAATATGGTAAAATAGTGACTTTTTCACGTTAATCATGTAGTTTGATATTACGCAAATATATTCATTTTTACCAATATTTCGATACTATTTCATGTAGTATCACGATATCTGAATTGGCCTTCAAATCTTAGAATTTCGCATAATATTGCATTTTAAGCAAGTTTTCTTGCATTTTGTTTCGTACGAAAAATCATCTAATTTAGCAATATTTTGACGTTTATCATCCCCTTTTCCTTCATGTGATTTAAACAAAATATCATCGAATTAGGCAATATTTTGCCGTTTTCCACGTTTTTGTGAATTTTCAGTCCATGGGTATTAATTCATATATATACGATAAAAATGATGCAAACACATAATTGATTAGATAATAACCTTAAATACTTCATTTTCAATCATCTATTTGTTTGTCGTTAAAATACTGAGTAAGATATTGAAAAGGGGAGAAGTTCGGTTTTTATTGCATATATCGACGTTTCAGCCGGATTAGAGCGGTTTTTCGTGTACATCTTCCCACATTAATATAAACGGAAAATCAAGAACATTTTAGTTATTTCTAATGAAAACACATTGTTTTTTATCATTTATATTGGAAACAACATTGTCAAATGTCTTTTCTTGGAACTAAATAATACGAAATCTCGCTCTATGATTTGAAGGTAAAATCCTCAAACATGGTAAAATAGTGACTTTTTCACGTTAATCATGTAGTTTGACATTACGCAAATATATTCGTTTTTACCAATATTTCGATACTATTTCATGCAGTATCACGATATGTGATTTGGCCTTCAAATCTCAGAATTTCGCATAATATTGCATTTTAAGCAAGTTTTCTTGCATTTTCTTTCGTACGAAAATCATCGAATTTAGCAATATTTTGACGTTTATCATCTTCTTTTCCATTATTTGATTTAAACAAAATATCATCGAATTAGGCAATATTTTGCCGTTTTTCCACGTTTTTGTTAATTTTCAGTCTATGGGTATTAATTCATTATATATACGATAAAAATGATGCAAACACATAATTGATTAGATAATATCCTTAAATACTTCATTTTCAATCAACTATTTGTTTCTCGTTAAAATACTGAGTAAGATATTGAAAAGGGGAGAAGTTCTGTTTTTATTGCATATATCGACGTTTCAGCCGGAATAGAGCGATTTTCGTGTACATCTTCCATAGGTAATATAAACGGAAAATCAGGAACATTTTAGTTAATTCTAATGAAAACACATTGATATATATCATTTGTATTGGAAACAACATTGTCATATGTCTTTTCTTGGATCTAAATAATACGAAACCTCGCTCTATGATTTGAAGTTAAAATCCTCAAATATGGTTAAATAGTGACTTTTTTCACGTTTTTCATGTAGTTTGATATTACGTAAATATATTAATTTTTACCAATATTTCGATACTATTTCATGTAGTATCACGATATGTGATTTGGCCTTCAAATCTCAGAATTTCGCATAATATTGCATTTTAAGCAAGTATTCTTGCATTTTGTTTTGTACGAAAAATCATCGAATTTAGCAATATTTTGACGTTTATCATCCCCTTTTCCTTTATTTGATTTAAACAAAATATCATCGAATTACGCAATATTTTGCCGTTTTTCCACGTTTTTGTGAATTTTCAGTCTATGGGTATTAATTCATTATATATACGATAAAAATGATGCAAACACATAATTGATTAGATAATAACCTTAAATACTTTATTTTCAATCAACTATTTGTTTCTCGTTAAAATACTGAGTAAGATATTGAAAAGGGGAGAAGTTCTGTTTTTATTGCATATATCGACGTTTCAGCCAAAATAGAGCGATTTTCGTGTACATCTTCCATCGGTAATATAAACGGAAAATCAGGAACATTTTAGTTAATTCTAATGAAAACATTGATTTTTATCATTTGTATTGGAAACAACATTGTCATATGTCTTTTGTTGGATCTAAATAATACGAAACCTCGCTCTATGATTTGAAGTTAAAATCCTCAAATATGGTTAAATAGTGACTTTTTTCACGTTTTTCATGTAGTTTGATATTACGTATATATATTCATTTTTACCAATATTTCGATACTATTTCATGTAGTATCACGATATGTGATTTGGCCTTCAAATCCCAGAATTTCTCATAATATTGCATTTTAAGCAAGTTTTCTTGCATTTTGTTTCGTACGAAAAATCATCGAATTTAGCAATATTTTGACGTTTATCATCTCCTTTTCCTTCATGTGATTTAAACAAAATATCATCGAATTAGGCAATATTTTGCCGTTTTCCACGTTTTTGTGAATTTTCCGTCCATGGATATTAATTCATATATATACGATAAAAATGATGCAAACACATAATTGATTAGATAATAACCTTAAATACTTCATTTTCGATCATCTATTTGTTTCTCGTTAAAATACTGAGTAAGATATTGAAAAGGGGAGAAGTTCGGTTTTTATTGCATATATCGACGTTTCAGCCGGATTAGAGGGGATTTACGTGTACGTCTTCCCTCGTTAATATAAACAGAAAATCAAGAACATTTTAGTTATTTCTAATGAAAACATATTGTTTTTTATCATTTGTATTGGAAACAACATTGTCATATGTCTTTTCTTGGAACTAAATAATACGAAACCTCGCACTATGATTTGAAGGTAAAATCCTCAAATATGGTAAAATAGTGACTTTTTCACGTTAATCATGTAGTTTGATATTACGCAAATATATTCGTTTTAACCAATATTTCGATACTATTTCATGTAGTATCACGATATATGAATTGGCCTTCAAATCTTAGAATTTCTCATAATATTGCATTTTAAGCAAGTTTTCTTGCATTTTGTTTCGTACGAAAAATCATCGAATTTAGTAATATGTTGACGTTTATCATCCCCTTTTCCTTCATGTGATTTAAACAAAATATCATCGAATTAGGCAATATTTTGCCGTTTTCCACGTTTTTGTGAATTTTCCGTCCATGGGTATTAATTCATATATATACGATAAAAATTATGCAAACACATAATTGATTAGATAATAACCTAAATACTTCATTTGCAATCATCTATTTGTTTCTCAATAAAATACTGAGTAAGATATTGAAAAGGGGAGAAGTTCGGTTTTTATTGCATATATCGAGGTTTCAGCCGGATTAGAGTGGTTTTTCGTGTACATCTTCCCTCGTTAATATAAACGGAAAGCAAGAACATTTTAGTTATTTCTAATGAAAACACATTGTTTTTTATCATTTGTATTGGAAACAACATTGTCATATGTCTTTTCTTGGAACTAAATAATACGAAACCTCGCTCTATGATTTGAAGGTAAAATCATCAAATATGGTAAAATAGTGACTTTTTCACGTTAATCATGTAGTTTGATATTACGCAAATATATTCATTTTTACCAATATTTCGATACTATTTCATGTAGTATCACGATATGTGATTTGGCCTTCAAATCTCAGAATTTCGCATAATATTGCATTTAAAGCAAGTTTTCCTGCATTTTGTTTCGTACGAAAAATCATCGAATTTAGCAATATTTTGACGTTTATCATCCCCTTTTCCTTTATTTGATTATAACAAAATATCATCGAATTAGGCAATATTTTGCCGTTTTTCCACGTTTTTGTGAATTTTCAGTCTATGGGTATTAATTCATTATATATACGATAAAAATGATGCAAACACATAATTGATTAGATAATAACCTTAAATACTTTATTTTCAATCAACTATTTGTTTCTCGTTAAAATACTGAGTAAGATATTGAAAAGGGGAGAAGTTCTGTTTTTATTGCATATATCGACGTTTCAGCCGGAATAGAGCGGTTTTCGTGAACATCTTCCATCGGTAATATAAACGGAAAATCAGGAACATTTTAGTTAATTCTAATGAAAACACATTGATTTTTATCATTTGTATTGGAAACAACATTGTCATATGTCTGTTCTTGGATCTAAATAATACGAAACCTCGCTCTATGATTCTAAGTTAAAGTCCTCAAATATGGTTAAATAGTGACTTTTTTCACGATTTTCATGTAGTTTGATATTACGTAAATATATTCATTTTTACCAATATTTCGATACTATTTCATGTAGTATTACGATATGTGATTTGGCCTTCAAATCTCAGAATTTCGCATAATATTGCATTTTAAGCAAGTTTTCTTGCATTTTCTTTCGTACGAAAAATCATCGAATTTAGCAATATTTTGATGTTCATCATCCCCTTTTCCTTTATTTGATTTAAACAAAATATCATCGAATTAGGCAATATTTTGCCGTTTTTCCACGTTTTTGTGAATTTTCAGTCTATGGGTATTAATTCATTATATATACGATAAAAATGATGCAAACACATAATTGATTAGATAATAACCTTAAATACTTCATTTTCAATCAACTATTTGTTTCTCGTTAAAATACTGAGTAAGATATTGAAAAGGGGAGAAGTTCGGTTTTTATTGCATATATCGACGTTTGAGCCGGAATAGAGCGATTTTCGTGTACATCTTCCATAGGTAATATAAACGGAAAATCAGGAACATTTTAGTTAATTCTAATGAAAACACATTGATTTTTATCATTTGTATTAGAAACAACATTGTCATATTTCTTTTCTTGGATCAAAATAATACGAAACCTCGCTCTATGATTTGAAGTTAAAATCCTCAAATATGGTTAAATAGTGACTTTTTTCACGTTTTTCATGTAGTTTGATATTACGTAAATATATTCATTTGGACCAATATTTCGATACTATTTCATGTAGTATCACGATATGTGATTTGGCCTTGAAATCTCAGAATTTCGCATAATATTGCATTTTAAGCAAGTTTTCTTGCATTTTGTTTCGTATGAAAAATCATCGAATTTAGCAATATTTTGACGTTTATCATCCCCTTTTCCTTCATGTGATTTAAACAAAATATCATCGAATTAGGCAATATTTTGCCGTTTTTCCACGTTTTTGTGAATTTTCAGTCCATGGGTATTAATTCATATATATACGATAAAAATTGTGCAAACACATAATTGATTAGATAATAACCTTAAATACTTCATTGCAATCATCTATTTGTTCTCGTTAAAATACTGAGTAAGATATTGAAAAGGGGAGAAGTTCGGTTTCTATTGCATATATCGACGTTTCAGCCGGATTAGAGCTGTTTTACGTCTACATCTTCCATCGGTAATATAAACGGAAAATCAGGAACATTTTAGTTAATTCTAATGAAAACACATTGATTTTTATCATTTGTATTGGAAACAACATTGTCATATATCTTTTCTTGGATCTAAATAATACGAAACCTCGCTCTATGATTTGAAGGTAAAATCCTCATATATGGTAAAATAGTGACTTTTTCACGTTAATCATGTAGTTTGATATTACGCAAATATATTCATTTTTACCAATATTCCGATAGTATATCATGTAGTATCACGATATGTGATTTGACCTTCAAATCTCAGAATTTCGCCTAATATTGCATTTTAAGCAAGTTTTCTTGCATTTTGTTTCGTACGAAAAATCATCGAATTTAGCAATATTTTGACGTTTATCATCTTCTTTTCCTTCATGTGATTTAAACAAAATATCATCGAATTAGGCAATATTTTGCCGTTTTCCACGTTTTTGTGAATTTTCAGTCCATGGGTATTAATTCATATATATACGATAAAAATGATGCAAACACATAATTGATTAGATAATAACCTTAAATACTTCATTGCAATCATCTATTTGTTTCTCGTTAAAATACTGAGTAAGATATTGAAAGGGGGAGAAGTTCTGATTTTATTGCATATATCGACGTTTCAGCCGGAATAGAGCGGTTTTCGTGAACATCTTCCATCGGTAATATAAACGGAAAATCAGGAACATTTTAGTTAATTCTAATGAAAACACATTGATTTTTATCATTTGTATTGGAAACAACATTGTCATATGTCTGTTCTTGGATCTAAATAATACGAAACCACGCTCTATGATTCTAAGATAAAGTCCTCAAATATGGTTAGATAGTGACTTTTTTCACGATTTTCATGTAGTTTGATATTACGTAAATATATTCATTTTTACCAATATTTCGATACTATTTCATGTAGTATCACGATATGTGATTTGGCCTTCAAATCTCAGAATTTCGCATAATATTGCATTTTAAGCAAGTTTTCTTGCATTTTGTTTCGTACGAAAAATCATCGAATTTAGAAATATTTTGACGCTTATCATCCCCTTTTCCTTTATTTGATTTAAACAAAATATCATTGAATTAGGCAATATTTTGCCGTTTTTCCACGTTTTTGTGAATTTTCAGTCTATGGGTATTAATTCATTATATATACGATAAAAATGATGCAAAAACATAATTGATTAGATAATAACCTTAAATACTTCATTTTCAATCAACTATTTGTTTCTCGTTAAAATAGTGAGTAAGATATTGAAAAGGGGAGAAGTTCTGTTTTTATTGCATATATCGACGTTTCAGCCGGAATAGAGCGATTTTCGTGTACATCTTCCATCGGTAATATAAACGGAAAATCAGGAACATTTTAGTTAATTCTAATGAAAACACTTTGATTTTTATCATTTGTATTGGAAACAACATTGTCATATGTCTTTTCTTGGATCAAAATAATACGAAACCTCGCTCTATGATTCTAAGTTAAAATCCTCAAATATGGTTAAATAGTGACTTTTTTCACGATTTTCTTGTAGTTTGATATTACGTAAATATATTCATTTTTACCAATATTTCGATACTATTTCATGTAGTATCACGATATGTGATTTGGCCTTCATATCTCAGATTTTCGCATAATATTGCATTTTAAGCAAGTTTTCTTGCATTTTGTTTCGTACGAAAAATCATCGAATTTAGCAATATTTTGACGTTTATCATCTCCTTTTCCTTCATGTGATTTAAACAAAATATCATCGAATTAGGCAACATTTTGCCGTTTTCCACGTTTTTGTGAATTTTCAGTCCATGGGTATTAATTCATATGTATACGATAAAAATGATGCAAACACATAATTGATTAGATAATAACCTTAAATACTTCATTTTCAATCATCTATTTGTTTCTCGTTAAAATACTGAGTAAGATATTGAAAAGGGGAGAAGTTCTGTTTTTATTGCATATATCGACGTTTCAGCCGGAATAGAGCGGTTTTCGTGAACATCTTCCATCGGTAATATAAACGGAAAATCAGGAACATTTTAGTTAATTCTAATGAAAACACATTGATTTTTATCATTTGTATTGGAAACAACATTGTCATATGTCTGTTCTTGGATCTAAATAATACGAAACCTCGCTCTATGATTCTAAGTTAAAGTCCTCAAATATGGTTAAATAGTGACTTTTTTCACGATTTTCATGTAGTTTGATATTACGTAAATATATTCATTTTTACCAATATTTCGATACTATTTCATGTAGTATTACGATATGTGATTTGGCCTTCAAATCTCAGAATTTCGCATAATATTGCATTTTAAGCAAGTTTTCTTGCATTTTCTTTCGTACGAAAAATCATCGAATTTAGCAATATTTTGATGTTCATCATCCCCTTTTCCTTTATTTGATTTAAACAAAATATCATCGAATTAGGCAATATTTTGCCGTTTTTCCACGTTTTTGTGAATTTTCAGTCTATGGGTATTAATTCATTATATATACGATAAAAATGATGCAAACACATAATTGATTAGATAATAACCTTAAATACTTCATTTTCAATCAACTATTTGTTTCTCGTTAAAATACTGAGTAAGATATTGAAAAGGGGAGAAGTTCGGTTTTTATTGCATATATCGACGTTTGAGCCGGAATAGAGCGATTTTCGTGTACATCTTCCATAGGTAATATAAACGGAAAATCAGGAATATTTTAGTTAATTCTAATGAAAACACATTGATTTTTATCATTTGTATTAGAAACAACATTGTCATATTTCTTTTCTTGGATCAAAATAATACGAAACCTCGCTCTATGATTTGAAGTTAAAATCCTCAAATATGGTTAAATAGTGACTTTTTTCACGTTTTTCATGTAGTTTGATATTACGTAAATATATTCATTTGGACCAATATTTCGATACTATTTCATGTAGTATCACGATATGTGATTTGGCCTTGAAATCTCAGAATTTCGCATAATATTGCATTTTAAGCAAGTTTTCTTGCATTTTGTTTCGTATGAAAAATCATCGAATTTAGCAATATTTTGACGTTTATCATCCCCTTTTCCTTCATGTGATTTAAACAAAATATCATCGAATTAGGCAATATTTTGCCGTTTTTCCACGTTTTTGTGAATTTTCAGTCCATGGGTATTAATTCATATATATACGATAAAAATTGTGCAAACACATAATTGATTAGATAATAACCTTAAATACTTCATTGCAATCATCTATTTGTTCTCGTTAAAATACTGAGTAAGATATTGAAAAGGGGAGAAGTTCGGTTTCTATTGCATATATCGACGTTTCAGCCGGATTAGAGCTGTTTTACGTCTACATCTTCCATCGGTAATATAAACGGAAAATCAGGAACATTTTAGTTAATTCTAATGAAAACACATTGATTTTTATCATTTGTATTGGAAACAACATTGTCATATATCTTTTCTTGGATCTAAATAATACGAAACCTCGCTCTATGATTTGAAGGTAAAATCCTCATATATGGTAAAATAGTGACTTTTTCACGTTAATCATGTAGTTTGATATTACGCAAATATATTCATTTTTACCAATATTCCGATAGTATATCATGTAGTATCACGATATGTGATTTGACCTTCAAATCTCAGAATTTCGCCTAATATTGCATTTTAAGCAAGTTTTCTTGCATTTTGTTTCGTACGAAAAATCATCGAATTTAGCAATATTTTGACGTTTATCATCTTCTTTTCCTTCATGTGATTTAAACAAAATATCATCGAATTAGGCAATATTTTGCCGTTTTCCACGTTTTTGTGAATTTTCAGTCCATGGGTATTAATTCATATATATACGATAAAAATGATGCAAACACATAATTGATTAGATAATAACCTTAAATACTTCATTGCAATCATCTATTTGTTTCTCGTTAAAATACTGAGTAAGATATTGAAAGGGGGAGAAGTTCTGATTTTATTGCATATATCGACGTTTCAGCCGGAATAGAGCGGTTTTCGTGAACATCTTCCATCGGTAATATAAACGGAAAATCAGGAACATTTTAGTTAATTCTAATGAAAACACATTGATTTTTATCATTTGTATTGGAAACAACATTGTCATATGTCTGTTCTTGGATCTAAATAATACGAAACCACGCTCTATGATTCTAAGATAAAGTCCTCAAATATGGTTAGATAGTGACTTTTTTCACGATTTTCATGTAGTTTGATATTACGTAAATATATTCATTTTTACCAATATTTCGATACTATTTCATGTAGTATCACGATATGTGATTTGGCCTTCAAATCTCAGAATTTCGCATAATATTGCATTTTAAGCAAGTTTTCTTGCATTTTGTTTCGTACGAAAAATCATCGAATTTAGAAATATTTTGACGCTTATCATCCCCTTTTCCTTTATTTGATTTAAACAAAATATCATTGAATTAGGCAATATTTTGCCGTTTTTCCACGTTTTTGTGAATTTTCAGTCTATGGGTATTAATTCATTATATATACGATAAAAATGATGCAAAAACATAATTGATTAGATAATAACCTTAAATACTTCATTTTCAATCAACTATTTGTTTCTCGTTAAAATAGTGAGTAAGATATTGAAAAGGGGAGAAGTTCTGTTTTTATTGCATATATCGACGTTTCAGCCGGAATAGAGCGATTTTCGTGTACATCTTCCATCGGTAATATAAACGGAAAATCAGGAACATTTTAGTTAATTCTAATGAAAACACTTTGATTTTTATCATTTGTATTGGAAACAACATTGTCATATGTCTTTTCTTGGATCAAAATAATACGAAACCTCGCTCTATGATTCTAAGTTAAAATCCTCAAATATGGTTAAATAGTGACTTTTTTCACGATTTTCTTGTAGTTTGATATTACGTAAATATATTCATTTTTACCAATATTTCGATACTATTTCATGTAGTATCACGATATGTGATTTGGCCTTCATATCTCAGATTTTCGCATAATATTGCATTTTAAGCAAGTTTTCTTGCATTTTGTTTCGTACGAAAAATCATCGAATTTAGCAATATTTTGACGTTTATCATCTCCTTTTCCTTCATGTGATTTAAACAAAATATCATCGAATTAGGCAACATTTTGCCGTTTTCCACGTTTTTGTGAATTTTCAGTCCATGGGTATTAATTCATATGTATACGATAAAAATGATGCAAACACATAATTGATTAGATAATAACCTTAAATACTTCATTTTCAATCATCTATTTGTTTGTCGTTAAAATACTGAGTAAGATATTGAAAAGGGGAGAAGTTCGGTTTTTATTGCACATATCGACGTTTCAGCCGGATTAGAGCGGTTTTACGTGTACATCTTAATTCGTTAATATAAACGGAAAATCAAGAACATTTTAGTTATTTCTAATGAAAACACATTGTTTTTTATCATTTGTATTGGAAACAACATTGTCATATGTCTTTTCTTGGATCAAAATAATACGAAACCTCGCTCTATGATTCTAAGTTAAAATCCTCAAATATGGTTAAATAGTGACTTTTTTCACGATTTTCTTGTAGTTTGATATTACGTAAATATATTCATTTTTACCAATATTTCGATACTATTTCATGTAGTATCACGATATGTGATTTGGCCTTCAAATCTCAGATTTTCGCATAATATTGCATTTTAAGCAAGTTTTCTTGCATTTTGTTTCGTACGAAAAATCATCGAAAAATCAATATTTTGACGTTTATCATCCCCTTTTCCTTTATTTGATTTAAACAAAATATCATCGAATTAGGCAATATTTTGCCGTTTTTCCACGTTTTTGTGAATTTTCAGTCTATGGGTATTAATTCAATATATATACGATAAAAATGATGCAAACACATAATTGATTAGATAATAACCTTAAATACTTTATTTTCAATCAACTATTTGTTTCTCGTTAAAATACTGAGTAAGATATTGAAAAGGGGAGAAGTTCTGTTTTTATTGCATATATCGACGTTTCAGCCGGAATAGAGCGGTTTTCGTGAACATCTTCCATCGGTAATATAAACGGAAAATCAGGAACATTTTAGTTAATTCTAATGAAAACACATTGATTTTTATCATTTGTATTGGAAACAACATTGTCATATGTCTGTTCTTGGATCTAAATAATACGAAACCTCGCTCTATGATTCTAAGTTAAAGTCCTCAAATATGGTTAAATAGTGACTTTTTCACGATTTTCATGTAGTTTGATATTACGTAAATATATTCATTTTTACCAATATTTCGATACTATTTCATGTAGTATTACGATATGTGATTTGGCCTTCAAATCTCAGAATTTCGCATAATATTGCATTTTAAGCAAGTTTTCTTGCATTTTCTTTCGTACGAAAAATCATCGAATTTAGCAATATTTTGATGTTCATCATCCCCTTTTCCTTTATTTGATTTAAACAAAATATCATCGAATTAGGCAATATTTTGCCGTTTTTCCACGTTTTTGTGAATTTTCAGTCTATGGGTATTAATTCATTATATATACGATAAAAATGATGCAAACACATAATTGATTAGATAATAACCTTAAATACTTCATTTTCAATCAACTATTTGTTTCTCGTTAAAATACTGAGTAAGATATTGAAAAGGGGAGAAGTTCGGTTTTTATTGCATATATCGACGTTTGAGCCGGAATAGAGCGATTTTCGTGTACATCTTCCATAGGTAATATAAACGGAAAATCAGGAACATTTTAGTTAATTCTAATGAAAACACATTGATTTTTATCATTTGTATTAGAAACAACATTGTCATATTTCTTTTCTTGGATCAAAATAATACGAAACCTCGCTCTATGATTTGAAGTTAAAATCCTCAAATATGGTTAAATAGTGACTTTTTTCACGTTTTTCATGTAGTTTGATATTACGTAAATATATTCATTTGGACCAATATTTCGATACTATTTCATGTAGTATCACGATATGTGATTTGGCCTTGAAATCTCAGAATTTCGCATAATATTGCATTTTAAGCAAGTTTTCTTGCATTTTGTTTCGTATGAAAAATCATCGAATTTAGCAATATTTTGACGTTTATCATCCCCTTTTCCCTCATGTGATTTAAACAAAATATCATCGAATTAGGCAATATTTTGCCGTTTTTCCACGTTTTTGTGAATTTTCAGTCCATGGGTATTAATTCATATATATACGATAAAAATTGTGCAAACACATAATTGATTAGATAATAACCTTAAATACTTCATTGCAATCATCTATTTGTTCTCGTTAAAATACTGAGTAAGATATTGAAAAGGGGAGAAGTTCGGTTTCTATTGCATATATCGACGTTTCAGCCGGATTAGAGCTGTTTTACGTCTACATCTTCCATCGGTAATATAAACGGAAAATCAGGAACATTTTAGTTAATTCTAATGAAAACACATTGATTTTTATCATTTGTATTGGAAACAACATTGTCATATATCTTTTCTTGGATCTAAATAATACGAAACCTCGCTCTATGATTTGAAGGTAAAATCCTCATATATGGTAAAATAGTGACTTTTTCACGTTAATCATGTAGTTTGATATTACGCAAATATATTCATTTTTACCAATATTCCGATAGTATATCATGTAGTATCACGATATGTGATTTGACCTTCAAATCTCAGAATTTCGCCTAATATTGCATTTTAAGCAAGTTTTCTTGCATTTTGTTTCGTACGAAAAATCATCGAATTTAGCAATATTTTGACGTTTATCATCTTCTTTTCCTTCATGTGATTTAAACAAAATATCATCGAATTAGGCAATATTTTGCCGTTTTCCACGTTTTTGTGAATTTTCAGTCCATGGGTATTAATTCATATATATACGATAAAAATGATGCAAACACATAATTGATTAGATAATAACCTTAAATACTTCATTGCAATCATCTATTTGTTTCTCGTTAAAATACTGAGTAAGATATTGAAAGGGGGAGAAGTTCTGATTTTATTGCATATATCGACGTTTCAGCCGGAATAGAGCGGTTTTCGTGAACATCTTCCATCGGTAATATAAACGGAAAATCAGGAACATTTTAGTTAATTCTAATGAAAACACATTGATTTTTATCATTTGTATTGGAAACAACATTGTCATATGTCTGTTCTTGGATCTAAATAATACGAAACCACGCTCTATGATTCTAAGATAAAGTCCTCAAATATGGTTAGATAGTGACTTTTTTCACGATTTTCATGTAGTTTGATATTACGTAAATATATTCATTTTTACCAATATTTCGATACTATTTCATGTAGTATCACGATATGTGATTTGGCCTTCAAATCTCAGAATTTCGCATAATATTGCATTTTAAGCAAGTTTTCTTGCATTTTGTTTCGTACGAAAAATCATCGAATTTAGAAATATTTTGACGCTTATCATCCCCTTTTCCTTTATTTGATTTAAACAAAATATCATTGAATTAGGCAATATTTTGCCGTTTTTCCACGTTTTTGTGAATTTTCAGTCTATGGGTATTAATTCATTATATATACGATAAAAATGATGCAAAAACATAATTGATTAGATAATAACCTTAAATACTTCATTTTCAATCAACTATTTGTTTCTCGTTAAAATAGTGAGTAAGATATTGAAAAGGGGAGAAGTTCTGTTTTTATTGCATATATCGACGTTTCAGCCGGAATAGAGCGATTTTCGTGTACATCTTCCATCGGTAATATAAACGGAAAATCAGGAACATTTTAGTTAATTCTAATGAAAACACTTTGATTTTTATCATTTGTATTGGAAACAACATTGTCATATGTCTTTTCTTGGATCAAAATAATACGAAACCTCGCTCTATGATTCTAAGTTAAAATCCTCAAATATGGTTAAATAGTGACTTTTTTCACGATTTTCTTGTAGTTTGATATTACGTAAATATATTCATTTTTACCAATATTTCGATACTATTTCATGTAGTATCACGATATGTGATTTGGCCTTCATATCTCAGATTTTCGCATAATATTGCATTTTAAGCAAGTTTTCTTGCATTTTGTTTCGTACGAAAAATCATCGAATTTAGCAATATTTTGACGTTTATCATCTCCTTTTCCTTCATGTGATTTAAACAAAATATCATCGAATTAGGCAACATTTTGCCGTTTTCCACGTTTTTGTGAATTTTCAGTCCATGGGTATTAATTCATATGTATACGATAAAAATGATGCAAACACATAATTGATTAGATAATAACCTTAAATACTTCATTTTCAATCATCTATTTGTTTGTCGTTAAAATACTGAGTAAGATATTGAAAAGGGGAGAAGTTCGGTTTTTATTGCACATATCGACGTTTCAGCCGGATTAGAGCGGTTTTACGTGTACATCTTAATTCGTTAATATAAACGGAAAATCAAGAACATTTTAGTTATTTCTAATGAAAACACATTGTTTTTTATCATTTGTATTGGAAACAACATTGTCATATGTCTTTTCTTGGATCAAAATAATACGAAACCTCGCTCTATGATTCTAAGTTAAAATCCTCAAATATGGTTAAATAGTGACTTTTTTCACGATTTTCTTGTAGTTTGATATTACGTAAATATATTCATTTTTACCAATATTTCGATACTATTTCATGTAGTATCACGATATGTGATTTGGCCTTCAAATCTCAGATTTTCGCATAATATTGCATTTTAAGCAAGTTTTCTTGCATTTTGTTTCGTACGAAAAATCATCGAAAAATCAATATTTTGACGTTTATCATCCCCTTTTCCTTTATTTGATTTAAACAAAATATCATCGAATTAGGCAATATTTTGCCGTTTTTCCACGTTTTTGTGAATTTTCAGTCTATGGGTATTAATTCAATATATATACGATAAAAATGATGCAAACACATAATTGATTAGATAATAACCTTAAATACTTTATTTTCAATCAACTATTTGTTTCTCGTTAAAATACTGAGTAAGATATTGAAAAGGGGAGAAGTTCTGTTTTTATTGCATATATCGACGTTTCAGCCGGAATAGAGCGGTTTTCGTGAACATCTTCCATCGGTAATATAAACGGAAAATCAGGAACATTTTAGTTAATTCTAATGAAAACACATTGATTTTTATCATTTGTATTGGAAACAACATTGTCATATGTCTGTTCTTGGATCTAAATAATACGAAACCTCGCTCTATGATTCTAAGTTAAAGTCCTCAAATATGGTTAAATAGTGACTTTTTTCACGATTTTCATGTAGTTTGATATTACGTAAATATATTCATTTTTACCAATATTTCGATACTATTTCATGTAGTATTACGATATGTGATTTGGCCTTCAAATCTCAGAATTTCGCATAATATTGCATTTTAAGCAAGTTTTCTTGCATTTTCTTTCGTACGAAAAATCATCGAATTTAGCAATATTTTGATGTTCATCATCCCCTTTTCCTTTATTTGATTTAAACAAAATATCATCGAATTAGGCAATATTTTGCCGTTTTTCCACGTTTTTGTGAATTTTCAGTCTATGGGTATTAATTCATTATATATACGATAAAAATGATGCAAACACATAATTGATTAGATAATAACCTTAAATACTTCATTTTCAATCAACTATTTGTTTCTCGTTAAAATACTGAGTAAGATATTGAAAAGGGGAGAAGTTCGGTTTTTATTGCATATATCGACGTTTGAGCCGGAATAGAGCGATTTTCGTGTACATCTTAATTCGTTAATATAAACGGAAAATCAAGAACATTTTAGTTAATTCTAATGAAAACACATTGATTTTTATCATTTGTATTAGAAACAACATTGTCATATTTCTTTTCTTGGATCAAAATAATACGAAACCTCGCTCTATGATTTGAAGTTAAAATCCTCAAATATGGTTAAATAGTGACTTTTTTCACGTTTTTCATGTAGTTTGATATTACGTAAATATATTCATTTGGACCAATATTTCGATACTATTTCATGTAGTATCACGATATGTGATTTGGCCTTGAAATCTCAGATTTTCGCATAATATTGCATTTTAAGCAAGTTTTCTTGCATTTTGTTTCGTACGAAAAATCATCGAAAAATCAATATTTTGACGTTTATCATCCCCTTTTCCTTTATTTGATTTAAACAAAATATCATCGAATTAGGCAATATTTTGCCGTTTTTCCACGTTTTTGTGAATTTTCAGTCTATGGGTATTAATTCAATATATATACGATAAAAATGATGCAAACACATAATTGATTAGATAATAACCTTAAATACTTTATTTTCAATCAACTATTTGTTTCTCGTTAAAATACTGAGTAAGATATTGAAAAGGGGAGAAGTTCTGTTTTTATTGCATATATCGACGTTTCAGCCGGAATAGAGCGGTTTTCGTGAACATCTTCCATCGGTAATATAAACGGAAAATCAGGAACATTTTAGTTAATTCTAATGAAAACACATTGATTTTTATCATTTGTATTGGAAACAACATTGTCATATGTCTGTTCTTGGATCTAAATAATACGAAACCTCGCTCTATGATTCTAAGTTAAAGTCCTCAAATATGGTTAAATAGTGACTTTTTTCACGATTTTCATGTAGTTTGATATTACGTAAATATATTCATTTTTACCAATATTTCGATACTATTTCATGTAGTATTACGATATGTGATTTGGCCTTCAAATCTCAGAATTTCGCATAATATTGCATTTTAAGCAAGTTTTCTTGCATTTTCTTTCGTACGAAAAATCATCGAATTTAGCAATATTTTGATGTTCATCATCCCCTTTTCCTTTATTTGATTTAAACAAAATATCATCGAATTAGGCAATATTTTGCCGTTTTTCCACGTTTTTGTGAATTTTCAGTCTATGGGTATTAATTCATTATATATACGATAAAAATGATGCAAACACATAATTGATTAGATAATAACCTTAAATACTTCATTTTCAATCAACTATTTGTTTCTCGTTAAAATACTGAGTAAGATATTGAAAAGGGGAGAAGTTCGGTTTTTATTGCATATATCGACGTTTGAGCCGGAATAGAGCGATTTTCGTGTACATCTTCCATAGGTAATATAAACGGAAAATCAGGAACATTTTAGTTAATTCTAATGAAAACACATTGATTTTTATCATTTGTATTAGAAACAACATTGTCATATTTCTTTTCTTGGATCAAAATAATACGAAACCTCGCTCTATGATTTGAAGTTAAAATCCTCAAATATGGTTAAATAGTGACTTTTTTCACGTTTTTCATGTAGTTTGATATTACGTAAATATATTCATTTGGACCAATATTTCGATACTATTTCATGTAGTATCACGATATGTGATTTGGCCTTGAAATCTCAGAATTTCGCATAATATTGCATTTTAAGCAAGTTTTCTTGCATTTTGTTTCGTATGAAAAATCATCGAATTTAGCAATATTTTGACGTTTATCATCCCCTTTTCCTTCATGTGATTTAAACAAAATATCATCGAATTAGGCAATATTTTGCCGTTTTTCCACGTTTTTGTGAATTTTCAGTCCATGGGTATTAATTCATATATATACGATAAAAATTGTGCAAACACATAATTGATTAGATAATAACCTTAAATACTTCATTGCAATCATCTATTTGTTCTCGTTAAAATACTGAGTAAGATATTGAAAAGGGGAGAAGTTCGGTTTCTATTGCATATATCGACGTTTCAGCCGGATTAGAGCTGTTTTACGTCTACATCTTCCATCGGTAATATAAACGGAAAATCAGGAACATTTTAGTTAATTCTAATGAAAACACATTGATTTTTATCATTTGTATTGGAAACAACATTGTCATATATCTTTTCTTGGATCTAAATAATACGAAACCTCGCTCTATGATTTGAAGGTAAAATCCTCATATATGGTAAAATAGTGACTTTTTCACGTTAATCATGTAGTTTGATATTACGCAAATATATTCATTTTTACCAATATTCCGATAGTATATCATGTAGTATCACGATATGTGATTTGACCTTCAAATCTCAGAATTTCGCCTAATATTGCATTTTAAGCAAGTTTTCTTGCATTTTGTTTCGTACGAAAAATCATCGAATTTAGCAATATTTTGACGTTTATCATCTCCTTTTCCTTCATGTGATTTAAACAAAATATCATCGAATTAGGCAATATTTTGCCGTTTTCCACGTTTTTGTGAATTTTCAGTCCATGGGTATTAATTCATATATATACGATAAAAATGATGCAAACACATAATTGATTAGATAATAACCTTAAATACTTCATTGCAATCATCTATTTGTTTCTCGTTAAAATACTGAGTAAGATATTGAAAGGGGGAGAAGTTCTGATTTTATTGCATATATCGACGTTTCAGCCGGAATAGAGCGGTTTTCGTGAACATCTTCCATCGGTAATATAAACGGAAAATCAGGAACATTTTAGTTAATTCTAATGAAAACACATTGATTTTTATCATTTGTATTGGAAACAACATTGTCATATGTCTGTTCTTGGATCTAAATAATACGAAACCACGCTCTATGATTCTAAGATAAAGTCCTCAAATATGGTTAGATAGTGACTTTTTTCACGATTTTCATGTAGTTTGATATTACGTAAATATATTCATTTTTACCAATATTTCGATACTATTTCATGTAGTATCACGATATGTGATTTGGCCTTCAAATCTCAGAATTTCGCATAATATTGCATTTTAAGCAAGTTTTCTTGCATTTTGTTTCGTACGAAAAATCATCGAATTTAGAAATATTTTGACGCTTATCATCCCCTTTTCCTTTATTTGATTTAAACAAAATATCATTGAATTAGGCAATATTTTGCCGTTTTTCCACGTTTTTGTGAATTTTCAGTCTATGGGTATTAATTCATTATATATACGATAAAAATGATGCAAAAACATAATTGATTAGATAATAACCTTAAATACTTCATTTTCAATCAACTATTTGTTTCTCGTTAAAATAGTGACTAAGATATTGAAAAGGGGAGAAGTTCTGTTTTTATTGCATATATCGACGTTTCAGCCGGAATAGAGCGATTTTCGTGTACATCTTCCATCGGTAATATAAACGGAAAATCAGGAACATTTTAGTTAATTCTAATGAAAACACTTTGATTTTTATCATTTGTATTGGAAACAACATTGTCATATGTCTTTTCTTGGATCAAAATAATACGAAACCTCGCTCTATGATTCTAAGTTAAAATCCTCAAATATGGTTAAATAGTGACTTTTTTCACGATTTTCTTGTAGTTTGATATTACGTAAATATATTCATTTTTACCAATATTTCGATACTATTTCATGTAGTATCACGATATGTGATTTGGCCTTCATATCTCAGATTTTCGCATAATATTGCATTTTAAGCAAGTTTTCTTGCATTTTGTTTCGTACGAAAATTCATCGAATTTAGCAATATTTTGACGTTTATCATCTCCTTTTCCTTCATGTGATTTAAACAAAATATCATCGAATTAGGCAATATTTTGCCGTTTTCCACGTTTTTGTGAATTTTCAGTCCATGGGTATTAATTCATATGTATACGATAAAAATGATGCAAACACATAATTGATTAGATAATAACCTTAAATACTTCATTTTCAATCATCTATTTGTTTGTCGTTAAAATACTGAGTAAGATATTGAAAAGGGGAGAAGTTCGGTTTTTATTGCACATATCGACGTTTCAGCCGGATTAGAGCGGTTTTACGTGTACATCTTAATTCGTTAATATAAACGGAAAATCAAGAACATTTTAGTTATTTCTAATGAAAACACATTGTTTTTTATCATTTGTATTGGAAACAACATTGTCATATGTCTTTTCTTGGATCAAAATAATACGAAACCTCGCTCTATGATTCTAAGTTAAAATCCTCAAATATGGTTAAATAGTGACTTTTTTCACGATTTTCTTGTAGTTTGATATTACGTAAATATATTCATTTTTACCAATATTTCGATACTATTTCATGTAGTATCACGATATGTGATTTGGCCTTCAAATCTCAGATTTTCGCATAATATTGCATTTTAAGCAAGTTTTCTTGCATTTTGTTTCGTACGAAAAATCATCGAAAAATCAATATTTTGACGTTTATCATCCCCTTTTCCTTTATTTGATTTAAACAAAATATCATCGAATTAGGCAATATTTTGCCGTTTTTCCACGTTTTTGTGAATTTTCAGTCTATGGGTATTAATTCAATATATATACGATAAAAATGATGCAAACACATAATTGATTAGATAATAACCTTAAATACTTTATTTTCAATCAACTATTTGTTTCTCGTTAAAATACTGAGTAAGATATTGAAAAGGGGAGAAGTTCTGTTTTTATTGCATATATCGACGTTTCAGCCGGAATAGAGCGATTTTCGTGTACATCTTCCATCGGTAATATAAACGGAAAATCAGGAACATTTTAGTTAATTCTAATGAAAACATTGATTTTTATCATTTGTATTGGAAACAACATTGTCATATGTCTTTTCTTGGAACTAAATAATACGAAACCTCGCACTATGATTTGAAGGTAAAATCCTCAAATATGGTAAAATAGTGACTTTTTCACGTTAATCATGTAGTTTGATATTACGCAAATATATTCATTTTTACCAATATTTCGATACTATTTCATGTAGTATCACGATATGTGATTTGGCCTTCAAATCTCAGAATTTCGCATAATATTGCATTTTAAGCAAGTTTTCTTGCATTTTCTTTCGTACGAAAAATCATCGAATTTAGCAATATTTTGACGTTTATCATCTTCTTTTCCATTATTTGATTTAAACAAAATATCATCGAATTAGGCAATATTTTGCCGTTTTTCCACGTTTTTGTTAATTTTCAGTCCATGGGTATTAATTCATATATATACGATAAAAATGATGCAAACACATAATTGATTAGATAATAACCTTAAATACTTCGTTTTCGATCATCTATTTGTTTCTCGTTAAAATACTGAGTAAGATATTGAAAAGGGGAGAAGTTCGGTTTTTATTGCATATATCGACGTTTCAGCCGGATTAGAGGGGATTTACGTGTACATCTTCCCTCGTTAATATAAACAGAAAATCAAGAACATTTTAGTTATTTCTAATGAAAACATATTGTTTTTTATCATTTGTATTGGAAACAACATTGTCATATGTCTTTTCTTGGAACTAAATAATACGAAACCTCGCACTATGATTTGAAGGTAAAATCCTCAAATATGGTAAAATAGTGACTTTTTCACGTTAATCATGTAGTTTGATATTACGCAAATATATTCGTTTTAACCAATATTTCGATACTATTTCATGTAGTATCACGATATGTGAATTGGCCTTCAAATCTTAGAATTTCGCATAATATTGCATTTTAAGCAAGTTTTCTTGCATTTTGTTTCGTACGAAAAATCATCGAATTTCGAAATATTTTGACGTTTATCATCCCCTTTTCCTTTATTTCATTTAAACAAAATATCATTGAATTAGGCAATATTTTGCAGTTTTTCCACGTTTTTGTGAATTTTCAGTCTATGGGTATTAATTCATTATATATACGATAAAAATGATGCAAACACATAATTGATTAGATAATAACCTTAAATACTTCATTTTCAATCAACTATTTGTTTCTCGTTAAAATACTGAGTAAGATATTGAAAGGGGAGAAGTTCGGTTTTTATTGCATATATCGACGTTTCAGCCGGATGAGAGCGGTTTTACGTGTACATCTTCCATCGGTAATATAAACGGAAAATCAGGAACATTTTAGTTAATTCTAATGAAAACACATTGATTTTTATCATTTGTATTGTAAACAACATTGTCATAAGTCTTTTCTTGGATCTAAATAATACGAAACCTCGCTCTATGATTTGAAGTTAAAATCCTCAAATATGGTTAAATAGTGACTTTTCTCACGTTTTTCATATAGTTTGATTTTACGTAAATATATTCATTTTTACCAATATTTCGATACTATTTCATGTAGTATCACGATATGTGATTTGGCCTTCAAATCTCAGAATTTCGCATAATATTGCATTTTAAGCAAGTTTTCTTGCATTTTGTTTCGTACGAAAAATCATCGAATTTAGCAATAATTTGACGTTTATCATCCCTTTTTCCTTTATGTGATTTAAACAAAATATCATCGAATTAGGCAATATTTTGCCGTTTTCCACGTTTTTGTGAATTTTCAGTCCATTCATATATATACGATAAAAATGATGCAAACACATAATTGATTAGATAATAACCTTAAATACTTCATTGCAATCATCTATTTGGTGCTCGTTAAAATACTGAGTAAGATATTGAAAAGGGGAGAAGTTCGGTTTTTATTGCATATATCGACGTTTCAGCCGGATTAGAGCGGTTTTTCGTGTACATCTTCCATCGGTAATATAAACCGAAAATCAGGAACATTTTAGTTAATTCTAATGAAAACACATTGATTTTTATCATTTGTATTGGAAACAACATTGTTATATGTCTTTTCTTGGATCTAAATAATACGAAACCTCGCTCTATGATTTGAAGTTAAAATCCTCAAATATGGTTAAATAGTGACTTTTTTCACGTTTTTCATATAGTTTGATAATACGTAAATATATTCATTTTTACCAATATTTCGATACTATTTCATGTAGTATCACGATATGTGATTTGGCCTTCAAATCTCAGAATTTCGCATAATATTGCATTTTAAGCAAGTTTTCTTGCATTTTGTTTCGTACGAAAAATCATCGAATTTAGAAATATTTTGACGCTTATCATCCCCTTTTCCTTTATTTGATTTAAACAAAATATCATTGAATTAGGCAATATTTTGCCGTTTTTCCACGTTTTTGTGAATTTTCAGTCTATGGGTATTAATTCATTATATATACGATAAAAATGATGCAAACACATAATTAATTAGATAATAACCTTAAATACTTCATTTTCAATCAACTATTTGTTTCTCGTTAAAATACTGAGTAAGATATTGAAAAGGGGAGAAGTTCTGTTTTTATTGCATATATCGACGTTTCAGCCGGAGGAGAGCTATTTTCGTGTACATCTTCCATCGGTAATATAAACGGAAAATCAGGAACATTTTAGTTAATTCTAATGAAAACACTTTGATTTTTATCATTTGTATTGGAAGCAACATTGTCATATGTCTTTTCTTGGATCAAAATAATACGAAACCTCGCTCTATGATTCTAAGTTAAAATCCTCAAATATGGTTAAATAGTGACTTTTTTCACGATTTTCATGTAGTTTGATATTACGTAAATATATTCATTTTTACCAATATTTCGATACTATTTCATGTAGTATCACGATATGTGATTTGGCCTTCAAATGCATCATTTTTATCGTATATGTAATGAATTAATACCCATAGACTGAAAATTCACAAAAACGTGGAAAAACGGCAAAATAATTGCCTAATTCGATGATATTTTGTTTAAATCAAATAAAGGAAAAGGGGATGATAAACGTCAAAATATTCGTAAATTCGATGATTTTTCGTACGAAACAAAATGCAAGAAAACTTGCTTAAAATGCAATATTATGCGAAATTCTGAGATTTGAAGGGCAAATCACATATCGTGATACTACATGAAATAGTATCGAAATATTTGTAAAAATGAATATATTTGCGTAATATCAAACTACATGATTAACGTGAAAAAAGTCACTATTTAACCATATTTGAGGATTTTACCTTTAAATCATAGAGCGAGGTTTCGTATTATTTAGTTCCAAGAAAAGACATATGACAATGTTGTTTCCAATACAAATGATAAAAATCAATGTGTTTTCATTAGAATTAACTAAAATGTTCCTGATTTTCCGTTTATATTACCGATGGAAGATGTACACGTAAAACCGCTCTATTCCGGCTGAAACGTCGATATATGCAATAAAAACAGAACTTGTCCCCGTTTCAATATCTTACTCAGTATTTTAACGAGAAACAAATAGTTGATTGAAAATGAAGTATTTGAGGTTTTTATCTAATCAATTATGTGTTTGCATCATTTTTATCGTATATATAATGAATTAATACCCATAGACTGAAAATTCACAAAAACGTGGAAAAACGGCAAAATATTGCCTAATTCGATGATATTTTGTTTAAATCAAATAAAGGAAAAGGGGATGATAAACGTCAAAATATTGCTAAATTCGATAATTTTTCGTATGAAACAAAATGCAAGAAAACTTGCTTAAAATGCAATATTATGCGAAATTCAGAGATTTCAGGGCCAAATCACATATCGTGATACTACATGAAATAGTATCGAAATATTGGTAAAAATGAATATATTTACGTAATATCACACTACATGAAAACGTGAAAAAAGTCACTATTTAACCATATTTGAGGATTTTAACTACAAATCATAGAGCGAGGTTTCGTATTATTTAGATCCAAGAAAAGACATATGACAATGTTGTTTCCAATACAAATGATAAAAATCAATGTGTTTTCATTAGAATTACCTAAAATGTTCCTGATTTTCCGTTTATATTGCCGATGGAAGATGTACACGTAAAACCGCTCTATTCCGGCTGAAACGTCGATATATGCAATAAAACAGAACTTCTCCCCTTTTCAATATCTTACCCAGTAATTTAACGAGAAACAAATATTTGATTGAAAATGAAGTATTTAAGGTTATTATCTAATCAATTATGTGTTTGCATCATTTTTATCGTATATATATGAATTAATACCCATGGACTGAAAATTCACAAAAACGTGGAAAACGGCAAAAGATTGCCTAATTCGATGATATTTTGTTTAAATCACATGAAGGAAAATGGGATGATAAACGTCAAAATATTGCTATATTCGATGATTTTTCGTCCGAAACAAAATGCAAGAAAACTTGCTTAAATGCAATATTATGCGATATTCGAAGATTTGAAGGCCAAATCACATATCGTGATACTACATGAAATAGTATCGGAATATAGGTAAAAATGAATATATTTGCGTAATATCAAACTACATGATTAACGTGAAAAAGTCACTATTTTACCATATATGAGGATTTTACCTTCAAATCATAGAGTGAGGTTTCGTTTTATTTAGATCCAAGAAAAGACATATGACAATGTTGTTTCCAATACAAATGATAAAAATCAATGTGTTTTCATTAGAATTAAAAAAAATGTTCCTGAATTTCCGTTTATATTACCGAATGAAGATGTACACGAAAACCGCTCTATTCCGGCTGAAACGTCGATATATGCAATAAAATCAGAACTTCTCCCCCGTTTAATATCCTACTCAGTATTTTAACGAGAAAGAAATAGTTGATTGAAAATGAAGTATTTAAGGTTATTATCTAATCAATTATGTGTTTGCATCATTTTTATCTCATATATATGAATTAATACCCATGGACTGAAAATTCACAAAAACGTGGAAAACGGCAAAATATTGCCTAATTCGATGATATTTTGTTTAAATCACATAAAGGAAAAGGGGATGATAAACGTCAAAATATTGCTAAATTCGATGATTTTTCGTACGGATCAAAATGCAAGAAAACCATCTTAAAATGCAATATTATGCGAAACTCTGAGATTTCAAGGCCAAATCACATATCGTGATACTACATGAAATAGTATCGAAATATTGGTAAAAATGAATATATTTATGTAACATCAAACTACATGAAAAACGTGAAAAATTCACTATTTAACCATATTTGAGGATTTTAATTTCAAATCATAGAGCGAGGTTTCGTATTATTTTGATCCAAGAAAAGACATATGACAATGTTGTTTCCAATACAAATGATAAAAATCAATGTGTTTTCATTAGAATTAACTAAAATGTTCCTGATTTTCCGTACATATTACTGATGGAAGATGTACACGAAAATCGCTCTATTCCGGCTGAAACGTCGATATATGCAATAAAAACAGAACTTCTCCCCTTTTCAATATCTTACTCAGTATTTTAACGAGAAACAAATAGTTGATTGAAAATGAAGTATTTAAGGTTATTATCTAATCAATTATGTGTTTGCATCATTTTTATCGTATATATAATGAATTAATACCAATAGACTGAAAATTCACAAAAACGTGGAAAAACGGCAAAATATTGCCTAATTCGATGATATTTTGTTTAAATCAAATAAAGGAAAAGGGGAGGATAAACGTCAAAATATTGGTAAATTCGATGATTTTTCGTACGAAACAAAATGCAAGAAAACTTGCTTAAAATGCAATATTATGCGAAATTCTGAGATTTGAAGGCCAAATCACATATCGTGATACTACATGAAATAGTATCGAAATATTGGTAAAAATGAATATATATGCGTAATATCAAACTACATGATTAACGTGAAAAAGTTACTATTTTACCATATTTGAGGATTTTACCTTAAAATCATAGAACGAGGTTTCGTATTATTTAGTTCCAATAATATATGACAATGTTGTTTCCAATACAAATGATAAATATCAATGTGTTTTCATTAGAATTAACTAAAATGTTCCTGATTTTCCGTTTATATTACCGATGGAAGATGTACACGAAAACCGCTCTATTCCGGCTGGAACGTCGATATATGCAATAAAATCAGAACTTCTCCCCTTTTCAATATCTTACTCAGTATTTTAACGAGAAAGAAATAGTTGATTGAAAATGAAGTATTTAAGGTTATTATCTAATCAATTATGTGTTTGCATCATTTTTATCGCATATATATGAATTAATACCCATGGACTGAAAATTCACAAAAACGTGGAAAACGGCAAAATATTGCCTAATTCCATGATATTTTGTTTAAATCACATAAAGGAAAAGGGGATGATAAACGTCAAAATATTGCTATATTCGATGATTTTTCGTACAAAACAAAATGCAAGAAAACTTGCTTAAAATGCAATATTATGCGAAATTCTGAGATTTCAAGGCCAAATCACATATCGTGATACAACATGAAATAGTATCGAAATATTGGTAAAAATGAATATGTAATATCAAACTACATGAAAAACGTGAAAAAAGTCACTATTTAACCATATTTGAAGATTTTAACTCCAAATCATAGAGCGAGGTTTCGTATTATTTTGATGCAAGAAAAGACATATGACAATGTTGTTTCCAACACAAATGATAAAAATCAATGTGTTTTCATTAGAATTAACTAAAATGTTCCTGATTTTCCGTTTATATTACCGATGGAAGATGTACACGTAAAACCGCTCTATTCCGGCTGAAACATCGATATATGCAATAAAAACAGAACTTGTCCCCGTTTCAATATCTTACTCAGTATTTTAACGAGAAACAAATAGTTCATTGAAAATAAAGTATTTAAGGTATCTAATCAATAATGTGTTTTCATCATTTTTATCGTATATATAATGAATTAATACCCATAGACTGAAAATTCACAAAAACGTGGAAAAACGGCAAAATATTGCCTAATTCGATGATATTTTGTTTAAATCAAATAAAGGAAAAGGGGATGATAAACGTCAAAATATTGCTAAATTCGATGATTTTTCGTACGAAACAAAATGCTAGAAAACTTGCTTAAAATGCAATATTATGCGAAATTCTGAGATTTCAAGGCCAAATTTCAAGGCCGAGGTTTCGTATCGTGATACTACATGAAATAGTATCGAAATATTGGTAAAAATGAATATATTTACGTAATATCAAACTACATGAAAACGTGAAAAAGTCACTATTTAACCATATTTGAGGATTTTAACTACAAATCTTAGAGCGAGGTTTCGTATTATTTAGATCCAAGAAAAGACATATGACAATGTTGTTTCCAATACAAATGATAAAAATCAATGTGTTTTCATTAGAATTAACTAAAATGTTCCTGATTTTCCGTTTATATTACCGATGGAAGATGTACACGTAAAACCGCTCTATTCCGGCTGAAACGTCGATATATGCAATAAAAACAGAACTTCTCCCCTTTTCAATATCTTACTCAGTATTTTAACGAGAAACAAATAGTTGATTGAAAATGAAGTATTTAAGGTTATTATCTAATCAATTATGTGTTTGCATCATTTTTATCGTATATATATGAATTAATACCCATGGACTGAAAATTCACAAAAACGTGGAAAACGGCAAAATATTGCCTAATTCCATGATATTTTGTTTAAATCACATGAAGGAAAATGGGATGATAAACGTCAAAATATTGCTATATTCGATGATTTATCGTACGAAACAAAATGCAAGAAAACTTGCTTAAATGCAATATTATGCGAAATTCTGAGATTTGAAGGCCAAATCACATATCGTGATACTACATGAAATAGTATCGAAATATTGGTAAAAATGAATATATTTATGTAATATCAAACTACATGAAAAACGTGAAAAAAGTCACTATTTAACCATATTTGAGGATTTTAACTTCAAATCATAGAGCGAGGTTTCGTATTATTTTGATCCAAGAAAAGACATATGACAATGTTGTTTCCAATACAAATGATAAAAATAAATGTGTTTTCATTAGAATTAACTAAAATGTTCCTGATTTTCCGTACATATTACTGATGGAAGATGTACACGAAAATCGCTCTATTCCGGCTGAAACGTCGATATATGCAATAAAAACAGAACTTCTCCCCTTTTCAATATCTTACTCACTATTTTACCGAGAAACAAATAGTTGATTGAAAATGAAGTATTTAAGGTTATTATCTAATCAATTATGTGTTTGCATCATTTTTATCGTATATGTAATGAATTAATACCCATAGACTGAAAATTCACAAAAACGTGGAAAAACGGCAAAATAATTGCCTAATTCGATGATATTTTGTTTAAATCAAATAAAGGAAAAGGGGATGATAAACGTCAAAATATTCGTAAATTCGATGATTTTTCGTACGAAACAAAATGCAAGAAAACTTGCTTAAAATGCAATATTATGCGAAATTCTGAGATTTGAAGGCCAAATCACATATCGTGATACTACATGAAATAGTATCGAAATATTGGTAAAAATGAATATATTTGCGTAATATCAAACTACATGATTAACGTGAAAAAGTTACTATTTTACCATATTTGAGGATTTTACCTTTAAATCATAGAGCGAGGTTTCGTATTATTTAGTTCCTAGAAAAGACATATGACAATGTTGTTTCCAATACAAATGATAAAAATCAATGTGTTTTCATTAGAATTAACTAAAATGTTCCTGATTTTCCGTTTATATTACCGATGGAAGTTGTACACGTAAAACCGCTCTATTCCGGCTGAAACGTCGATATATGCAATAAAAACAGAACTTGTCCCCGTTTCAATATCTTACTCAGTATTTTAACGAGAAACAAATAGTTGATTGAAAATGAAGTATTTGAGGTTATTATCTAATCAATTATGTGTTTGCATCATTTTTATCGTATATATAATGAATTAATACCCATAGACTGAAAATTCACAAAAACGTGGAAAAACGGCAAAATATTGCCTAATTCGATGATATTTTGTTTAAATCAAATAAAGGAAAAGGGGATGATAAACGTCAAAATATTGCTAAATTCGATAATTTTTCGTACGAAACAAAATGCAAGAAAACTTGCTTAAAATGCAATATTATGCGAAATTCAGAGATTTCAGGGCCAAATCACATATCGTGATACTACATGAAATAGTATCGAAATATTGGTAAAAATGAATATATTAACGTAATATCAAACTACATGAAAACGTGAAAAAAGTCACTATTTAACCATATTTGAGGATTTTAACTACAAATCATAGAGCGAGGTTTCGTATTATTTAGATCCAAGAAAAGACATATGACAATGTTGTTTCCAATACAAATGATAAAAATCAATGTGTTTTCATTAGAATTACCTAAAATGTTCCTGATTTTCCGTTTATATTGCCGATGGAAGATGTACACGTAAAACCGCTCTATTCCGGCTGAAACGTCGATATATGCAATAAAAACAGAACTTCTCCCCTTTTCAATATCTTACCCAGTAATTTAACGAGAAACAAATAGTTGATTGAAAATGAAGTATTTAAGGTTATTATCTAATCAATTATGTGTTTGCATCATTTTTATCGTATATATATGAATTAATACCCATGGACTGAAAATTCACAAAAACGTGGAAAACGGCAAAAGATTGCCTAATTCGATGATATTTTGTTTAAATCACATGAAGGAAAATGGGATGATAAACGTCAAAATATTGCTATATTCGATGATTTTTCGTCCGAAACAAAATGCAAGAAAACTTGCTTAAATGCAATATTATGCGATATTCGAAGATTTGAAGGCCAAATCACATATCGTGATACTACATGAAATAGTATCGGAATATAGGTAAAAATGAATATATTTGCGTAATATCAAACTACATGATTAACGTGAAAAAGTCACTATTTTACCATATATGAGGATTTTACCTTCAAATCATAGAGTGAGGTTTCGTTTTATTTAGATCCAAGAAAAGACATATGACAATGTTGTTTCCAATACAAATGATAAAAATCAATGTGTTTTCATTAGAATTAAAAAAAATGTTCCTGATTTTCCGTTTATATTACCGATGGAAGATGTACACGAAAACCGCTCTATTCCGGCTGAAACGTCGATATATGCAATAAAATCAGAACTTCTCCCCCGTTTAATATCTTACTCAGTATTTTAACGAGAAAGAAATAGTTGATTGAAAATGAAGTATTTAAGGTTATTATCTAATCAATTATGTGTTTGCATCATTTTTATCTCATATATATGAATTAATACCCATGGACTGAAAATTCACAAAAACGTGGAAAACGGCAAAATATTGCCTAATTCGATGATATTTTGTTTAAATCACACAAAGGAAAAGGGGATGATAAACGTCAAAATATTGCTAAATTCGATGATTTTTCGTACGGAACAAAATGCAAGAAAACCATCTTAAAATGCAATATTATGCGAAACTCTGAGATTTCAAGGCCAAATCACATATCGTGATACTACATGAAATAGTATCGAAATATTGGTAAAATGAATATATTTATGTAATATCAAACTACATGAAAAACGTGAAAAATTCACTATTTAACCATATTTGAGGATTTTAATTTCAAATCATAGAGCGAGGTTTCGTATTATTTTGATCCAAGAAAAGACATATGACAATGTTGTTTCCAATACAAATGATAAAAATCAATGTGTTTTCATTAGAATTAACTAAAATGTTCCTGATTTTCCGTACATATTACTGATGGAAGATGTACACGAAAATCGCTCTATTCCGGCTGAAACGTCGATATATGCAATAAAAACAGAACTTCTCCCCTTTTCAATATCTTACTCAGTATTTTAACGAGAAACAAATAGTTGATTGAAAATGAAGTATTTAAGGTTATTATCTAATCAATTGATAATATTGATTAGTGTTGAGAGTGTTTGCATCATTTTTATCGCATATATATGAATTAATACCCATGGACTGAAAATTCACAAAAACGTGGAAAACGGCAAAATATTGCCTAATTCCATGATATTTTGTTTAAATCACATAAAGGAAAAGGGGATGATAAACGTCAAAATATTGCTATATTCGATGATTTTTCGTACAAAACAAAATGCAAGAAAACTTGCTTAAAATGCAATATTATGCGAAATTCTGAGATTTCAAGGCCAAATCACATATCGTGATACAACATGAAATAGTATCGAAATATTGGTAAAAATGAATATGTAATATCAAACTACATGAAAAACGTGAAAAAAGTCACTATTTAACCATATTTGAAGATTTTAACTCCAAATCATAGAGCGAGGTTTCGTATTATTTTGATGCAAGAAAAGACATATGACAATGTTGTTTCCAATACAAATGATAAAAATCAATGTGTTTTCATTAGAATTAACTAAAATGTTCCTGATTTTCCGTTTATATTACCGATGGAAGATGTACACGTAAAACCGCTCTAATCCGGCTGAAACGTCGATATATGCAATACAAACCGAACTTCTCCCCTTTTCAATATCTTACTCAGTATTTTAACGAGAAACAAATAGATGATTGCAATGAAGTATTTAAGGTTGTTATCTAATCAATTATGTGTTAGCATCATTTTTATCGTATATATATGAATTAATACCCATGGACTGAAAAATCACAAAAACGTGGAAAACGGCAAAATATTGCCTAATTCGATGATATTTTATTTAAATCACATGAAGGAAAAGGGGATGATAAATGTCAAAATATTGGTAAATTCGAGGATTTTTCGTATGAAACAAAATGCAAGAAAACTTGCTTAAAATGCAATATTATGCGAAATTCTGAGATTTGAAGGCCAAATCACATATCGTGATACTACATGAAATAGTATCGAAATATTGGTAAAAATGAATATATTTGCGTAATAACAAACTACATGATTAACGTGAAAAAGTCACTATTTAACTATATTTGAGGATTTTAACTTCAAATCATAGAGCGAGGTTTCGTATTATTTTGATCCAAGAAAAGACATATGACAATGTTGTTTCCAATACAAATGATAAAAATCAATGTGTTTTCATTAGAATTAACTAAAATGTTCCTGATTTTCCGTTTATATTACCGATGGAAGATGTACACGTAAAACCGCTCTATTCCGGCTGAAACATCGATATATGCAATAAAAACAGAACTTGTCCCCGTTTCAATATCTTACTCAGTATTTTAACGAGAAACAAATAGTTCATTGAAAATAAAGTATTTAAGGTATCTAATCAATAATGTGTTTTCATCATTTTTATCGTATATATAATGAATTAATACCCATAGACTGAAAATTCACAAAAACGTGGAAAAACGGCAAAATATTGCCTAATTCGATGATATTTTGTTTAAATCAAATAAAGGAAAAGGGGATGATAAACGTCAAAATATTGCTAAATTCGATGATTTTTCGTACGAAACAAAATGCTAGAAAACTTGCTTAAAATGCAATATTATGCGAAATTCTGAGATTTCAAGGCCAAATTTCAAGGCCGAGGTTTCGTATCGTGATACTACATGAAATAGTATCGAAATATTGGTAAAAATGAATATATTTACGTAATATCAAACTACATGAAAACGTGAAAAAGTCGTTATTTAACCATATTTGAGGATTTTAACTACAAATCTTAGAGCGAGGTTTCGTATTATTTAGATCCAAGAAAAGACATATGACAATGTTGTTTCCAATACAAATGATAAAAATCAATATGTTTTCATTAGAATTAACTAAAATGTTCCTGATTTTCCGTTTATATTACCGATGGAAGATGTACAAGTAAAACCGCTCTATTCCGGCTGAAACGTCGATATATGCAATAAAAACAGAACTTCTCCCCTTTTCAATATCTTACTCAGTATTTTAACGAGAAACAAATAGTTGATTGAAAATGAAGTATTTAAGGTTATTATCTAATCAATTATGTGTTTGCATCATTTTTATCGCATATATATGAATTAATACCCATGGACTGAAAATTCACAAAAACGTGGAAAACGGCAAAATATTGCCTAATTCCATGATATTTTGTTTAAATCACATGAAGGAAAATGGGATGATAAACGTCAAAATATTGCTATATTCGATGATTTCCGTACGAAACAAAATGCAAGAAAACTTGCTTAAATGCAATATTATGCGAAATTCTGAGATTTCAAGGCCAAATCACATATCGTGATACAACATGAAATAGTATCGAAATATTGGTAAAAATGAATATGTAATATCAAACTACATGAAAAACGTGAAAAAAGTCACTATTTAACCATATTTGAAGATTTTAACTCCAAATCATAGAGCGAGGTTTCGTATTATTTTGATGCAAGAAAAGACATATGACAATGTTGTTTCCAATACAAATGATAAAAATCAATGTGTTTTCATTAGAATTAACTAAAATGTTCCTGATTTTCCGTTTATATTACCGATGGAAGATGTACACGTAAAACCGCTCTAATCCGGCTGAAACGTCGATATATGCAATACAAACCGAACTTCTCCCCTTTTCAATATCTTACTCAGTATTTTAACGAGAAACAAATAGATGATTGCAATGAAGTATTTAAGGTTGTTATCTAATCAATTATGTGTTAGCATCATTTTTATCGTATATATATGAATCAATACCCATGGACTGAAAATTCACAAAAACGTGGAAAAGGCAAAATATTGCCTAATTCGATGATATTTTATTTAAATCACATGAAGGAAAAGGGGATGATAAATGTCAAAATATTGGTAAATTCGAGGATTTTTCGTATGAAACAAAATGCAAGAAAACTTGCTTAAAATGCAATATTATGCGAAATTCTGAGATTTGAAGGCCAAATCACATATCGTGATACTACATGAAATAGTATCGAAATATTGGTAAAAATGAATATATTTGCGTAATAACAAACTACATGATTAACGTGAAAAAGTCACTATTTAACTATATTTGAGGATTTTAACTTCAAATCATAGAGCGAGGTTTCGTATTATTTTGATCCAAGAAAAGACATATGACAATGTTGTTTCCAATACAAATGATAAAAATCAATGTGTTTTCATTAGAATTAACTAAAATGTTCCTGATTTTCCGTTTATATTACCGATGGAAGATGTACACGTAAAACCGCTCTATTCCGGCTGAAACATCGATATATGCAATAAAAACAGAACTTGTCCCCGTTTCAATATCTTACTCAGTATTTTAACGAGAAACAAATAGTTCATTGAAAATAAAGTATTTAAGGTATCTAATCAATAATGTGTTTTCATCATTTTTATCGTATATATAATGAATTAATACCCATAGACTGAAAATTCACAAAAACGTGGAAAAACGGCAAAATATTGCCTAATTCGATGATATTTTGTTTAAATCAAATAAAGGAAAAGGGGATGATAAACGTCAAAATATTGCTAAATTCGATGATTTTTCGTACGAAACAAAATGCTAGAAAACTTGCTTAAAATGCAATATTATGCGAAATTCTGAGATTTCAAGGCCAAATTTCAAGGCCGAGGTTTCGTATCGTGATACTACATGAAATAGTATCGAAATATTGGTAAAAATGAATATATTTACGTAATATCAAACTACATGAAAACGTGAAAAAGTCGTTATTTAACCATATTTGAGGATTTTAACTACAAATCTTAGAGCGAGGTTTCGTATTATTTAGATCCAAGAAAAGACATATGACAATGTTGTTTCCAATACAAATGATAAAAATCAATATGTTTTCATTAGAATTAACTAAAATGTTCCTGATTTTCCGTTTATATTACCGATGGAAGATGTACACGTAAAACCGCTCTATTCCGGCTGAAACGTCGATATATGCAATAAAAACAGAACTTCTCCCCTTTTCAATATCTTACTCAGTATTTTAACGAGAAACAAATAGTTGATTGAAAATGAAGTATTTAAGGTTATTATCTAATCAATTATGTGTTTGCATCATTTTTATCGTATATATATGAATTAATACCCATGGACTGAAAATTCACAAAAACGTGGAAAACGGCAAAATATTGCCTAATTCCATGATATTTTGTTTAAATCACATGAAGGAAAATGGGATGATAAACGTCAAAATATTGCTATATTCGATGATTTCCGTACGAAACAAAATGCAAGAAAACTTGCTTAAATGCAATATTATGCGAAATTCTGAGATTTGAAGGCCAAATCACATATCGTGATACTACATGAAATAGTATCGAAATATTGGTAAAAATGAATATATTTACGTAATATCAAACTACATGAAAAACGTGAAAAAAGTCACTATATAACCATATTTGAGGATTTTAACTTCAAATCATAGAGCGAGGTTTCGTATTATTTAGTTCCAAGAAAAGACATATGACAATGTTGTTTCCAATACAAATGATAAAAAACAATGTGTTTTCATTAGAATTAACTATAATGTTTTTGATTTTCCGTTTATATTAACGAGGGAAGATGTACACGTAAAACCGCTCTAATCCGGCTGAAACGTCGATATATGCAATAAAAACCGAACTTCTCCCCTTTTCAATATCTTACTCAGTATTTTAACGAGAAACAAATAGATGATTGAAAATGAAGTATTTAAGGTTATTATCTAATCAATTATGTGTTTGCATCATTTTTATCGTATATATATATGAATTAAAACCCATTGACTGAAAATTCACAAAAACGTGGAAAACGGCAAAATATTGCCTAATTCGATGATATTTTGTTTAAATCACATGAAGGAAAAGGAGATGATAAACGTCAAAATATTGCTATATTCGATGATTTTTCGTACGAAACAAAATGCAAGAAAACTTGCTTAAAATGCAATATTATGCGAAATTCTGAGATTTGAAGGCCAAATCACATATCGTGATACTACATGAAATAGTATCGAAATATTGGTAAAAATGAATATATTTACGTAATATCAAACTACATGATTAACGTGAAAAAGTTACTATTTTACCATATTTGAGGATTTTACCTTTAAATCATAGAGCGAGGTTTCTTATTATTTAGTTCCAAGAAAAGACATATGACAATGTTGTTTCCAATACAAATGATAAAAATCAATGTGTTTTCATTAGAATTACCTAAAATGTTCCTGATTTTCCGTTTATATTACCGATGGAAGATGTACACGTAAAACCGCTCTATTCCGGCTGAAACGTCGATATATGCAATAAAAACAGAACTTGTCCCCGTTTCAATATCTTACTCAGTATTTTAACGAGAAACAAATAGTTGATTGAAAATGAAGTATTTGAGGTTATTATCTAATCAATTATGTGTTTGCATCATTTTTATCGTATATATAATGAATTAATACCCATGGGCTGAAAATTCACAAAAACGTGGAAAACGGCAAAATATTGCCTAATTCGATGATATTTTGTTTAAATCAAATAAAGGAAAAGGGGATGATAAACGTCAAAATATTGCTAAATTCGATAATTTTTCGTACGAAACAAAATGCAAGAAAACTTGCTTAAAATGCAATATTATGCGAAATTCAGAGATTTCAGGGCCAAATCACATATCGTGATACTACATGAAATAGTATCGAAATATTGGTAAAAATGAATATATTTACGTAATATCAAACTACATGAAAACGTGAAAAAAGTCACTATTTAACCATATTTGAGGATTTTAACTACAAATCATAGAGCGAGGTTTCGTATTATTTAGATCCAAGAAAAGACATATGACAATGTTGTTTCCAATACAAATGATAAAAATCAATGTGTTTTCATTAGAATTAACTAAAATGTTCCTGATTTTCCGTTTATATTACCGATGGAAGATGGACACGTAAAACCGCTCTAATCCGGCTGAAATGTCGATATATGCAATACAAACCGAACTTCTCCCCTTTTCAATATCTTACTCAGTATTTTAACGAGAAACAAATAGATGATTTCAATGAAGTATTTAAGGTTATTATCTAATCAATTATGTGTTTGCATCATTTTTATCGTATATATATGAATTAATACCCATGGACTGAAAATTCACAAAAACGTGGAAAACGGCAAAATATTGCCTAATTCGATGATATTTTATTTAAATCACATGAAGGAAAAGGGGATGATAAACGTCAAAATATTGGTAAATTCGATGATTTTTCGTACGAAACAAAATGCAAGAAAACTTGCTTAAAATGCAATATTATGCGAAATTCTGAGATTTCAAGGCCAAATCACATATCGTGATACTACATGAAATAGTATCGAAATATTGGTAAAAATGAATATATTTGCGTAATATCAAACTACATGATTAACGTGAAAAAGTCACTATTTTACCATATATGAGAATTTTACCTTCAAATCATAGAGCGAGGTTTCGTATTATTTAGTTCCAAGAAAAGACATATGACAATGTTGTATCCAATACAAATGATAAAAATCAATGTGTTTTCATTAGAATTAACTAAAATGTTCCTGATTTTCCGTTTATATTACCGATGGAAGATGTACACGTAAAACCGCTCTATTCCGGCTGAAACGTCGATATATGCAATAAAAACAGAACTTCTCCCCTTTTCAATATCTTACTCAGTATTTTAACGAGAAACAAATAGTTGATTGAAAATGAAGTATTTAAGGTTATTATCTAATCAATTATGTGTTTGCATCATTTTTATCGTATATATATGAATTAATACCCATGGACTGAAAATTCACAAAAACGTGGAAAACGGCAAAATATTGCCTAATTCCATGATATTTTGTTTAAATCACGTGAAGGAAAATGGGATGATAAACGGCAAAATATTGCTATATTCGATGATTTTTCGTACGAAACAAAATGCAAGAAAACTTGCTTAAATGCAATATTATGCGAAATTCTGAGATTTGAAGGCCAAATCACATATCGTGATACTACATGAAATAGTATCGGAATATTGGTAAAAATGAATATATTTGCGTAATATCAAACTACATGAATAACGTGAAAAAGTCACTATTTTACCATATTTGAGGATTTTACCTTCAAATCATAGAGCGAGGTTTCGTATTATTTAGACCCAAGAAAAGACATATGACAATGTTGTTTCCAATACAAATGATAAAAATCAATGTGTTTTCATTAGAATTACCTAAAATGTTCCTGATTTTCCGTTTATATTGCCGATGGAAGATGTACACGTAAAACCGCTCTATTCCGGCTGAAACGTCGATATATGCAATAAAAACAGAACTTCTCCCCTTTTCAATATCTTACCCAGTAATTTAACGAGAAACAAATAGTTGATTGAAAATGAAGTATTTAAGGTTATTATCTAATCAATTATGTGTTTGCATCATTTTTATCGTATATATATGAATTAATACCCATGGACTGAAAATTCACAAAAACGTGGAAAACGGCAAAAGATTGCCTAATTCGATGATATTTTGTTTAAATCACATGAAGGAAAATGGGATGATAAACGTCAAAATATTGCTATATTCGATGATTTTTCGTCCGAAACAAAATGCAAGAAAACTTGCTTAAATGCAATATTATGCGATATTCGAAGATTTGAAGGCCAAATCACATATCGTGATACTACATGAAATAGTATCGGAATATAGGTAAAAATGAATATATTTGCGTAATATCAAACTACATGATTAACGTGAAAAAGTCACTATTTTACCATATATGAGGATTTTACCTTCAAATCATAGAGTGAGGTTTCGTTTTATTTAGATCCAAGAAAAGTCATATGACAATGTTGTTTCCAATACAAATGATAAAAATCAATGTGTTTTCATTAGAATTAAAAAAAATGTTCCTGATTTTCCGTTTATATTACCGATGGAAGATGTACACGAAAACCGCTCTATTCCGGCTGAAACGTCGATATATGCAATAAAATCAGAACTTCTCCCCCGTTTAATATCTTACTCAGTATTTTAACGAGAAAGAAATAGTTGATTGAAAATGAAGTATTTAAGGTTATTATCTAATCAATTATGTGTTTGCATCATTTTTATCTCATATATATGAATTAATACCCATGGACTGAAAATTCACAAAAACGTGGAAAACGGCAAAATATTGCCTAATTCCATGATATTTTGTTTAAATCACATAAAGGAAAAGGGGATGATAAACGTCAAAATATTGCTAAATTCGATGATTTTTCGTACGGAACAAAATGCAAGAAAACCATCTTAAAATGCAATATTATGCGAAACTGAGATTTCAAGGCCAAATCACATATCGTGATACTACATGAAATAGTATCGAAATATTGGTAAAAATGAATATATTTACGTAATATCAAACTACATGAAAACGTGAAAAAAGTCACTATTTAACCATATATGAGGATTTTAACTACAAATCATAGAGCGAGGTTTCGTATTATTTAGATCCAAGAAAAGACATATGACAATGTTGTTTCCAATACAAATGATAAAAATCAATGTGTTTTCATTAGAATTACCTAAAATGTTCCTGATTTTCCGTTTATATTGCCGATGGAAGATGTACACGTAAAACCGCTCTATTCCGGCTGAAACGTCGATATATGCAATAAAAACAGAACTTCTCCCCTTTTCAATATCTTACCCAGTAATTTAACGAGAAACAAATAGTTGATTGAAAATGAAGTATTTAAGGTTATTATCTAATCAATTATGTGTTTGCATCATTTTTATCGTATATATATGAATTAATACCCATGGACTGAAAATTCACAAAAACGTGGAAAACGGCAAAAGATTGCCTAATTCGATGATATTTTGTTTAAATCACATGAAGGAAAATGGGATGATAAACGTCAAAATATTGCTATATTCGATGATTTTTCGTCCGAAACAAAATGCAAGAAAACTTGCTTAAATGCAATATTATGCGATATTCGAAGATTTGAAGGCCAAATCACATATCGTGATACTACATGAAATAGTATCGGAATATAGGTAAAAATGAATATATTTGCGTAATATCAAACTACATGATTAACGTGAAAAAGTCACTATTTTACCATATATGAGGATTTTACCTTCAAATCATAGAGTGAGGTTTCGTTTTATTTAGATCCAAGAAAAGACATATGTCAATGTTGTTTCCAATACAAATGATAAAAATCAATGTGTTTTCATTAGAATTAAAAAAAATGTTCCTGATTTTCCGTTTATAATACCGATGGAAGATGTACACGAAAACCGCTCTATTCCGGCTGAAACGTCGATATATGCAATAAAATCAGAACTTCTCCCCCGTTTAATATCTTACTCAGTATTTTAACGAGAAAGAAATAGTTGATTGAAAATGAAGTATTTAAGGTTATTATCTAATCAATTATGTGTTTGCATCATTTTTATCTCATATATATGAATTAATACCCATGGACTGAAAATTCACAAAAACGTGGAAAACGGCAAAATATTGCCTAATTCGATGATATTTTGTTTAAATCACATAAAGGAAAAGGGGATGATAAACGTCAAAATATTGCTAAATTCGATAATTTTTCGTACGAAACAAAATGCAAGAAAACTTGCTTAAAATGCAATATTATGCGAAATTCAGAGATTTCAGGGCCAAATCACATATCGTGATACTACATGAAATAGTATCGAAATATTGGTAAAAATGAATATATTTACGTAATATCAAACTACATGAAAACGTGAAAAAAGTCACTATTTAACCATATTTGAGGATTTTAACTACAAATCATAGAGCGAGGTTTCGTATTATTTAGATGCAAGAAAAGACATATGACAATGTTGTTTCCAATACAAATGATAAAAATCAATGTGTTTTCATTAGAATTACCTAAAATGTTCCTGATTTTCCGTTTATATTGCCGATGGAAGATGTACACGTAAAACCGCTCTATTCCGGCTGAAACGTCGATATATGCAATAAAAACAGAACTTCTCCCCTTTTCAATATCTTACCCAGTAATTTAACGAGAAACAAATAGTTGATTGAAAATGAAGTATTTAAGGTTATTATCTAATCAATTATGTGTTTGCATCATTTTTATCGTATATATATGAATTAATACCCATGGACTGAAAATTCACAAAAACGTGGAAAACGGCAAAATATTGCCTAATTCGATGATATTTTGTTTAAATCACATAAAGGAAAAGGGGATGATAAACGTCAAAATATTGCTAAATTCGATGATTTTTCGTACGGAACAAAATGCAAGAAAACCATCTTAAAATGCAATATTATGCGAAACTCTGAGATTTCAAGGCCAAATCACATATCGTAATACTACATGAAATAGTATCGAAATATTGGTAAAAATGAATATATTTATGTAATATCAAACTACATGAAAAACGTGAAAAATTCACTATTTAACCATATTTGAGGATTTTAATTTCAAATCATAGAGCGAGGTTTCGTATTATTTTGATCCAAGAAAAGACATATGACAATGTTGTTTCCAATACAAATGATAAAAATCAATGTGTTTTCATTAGAATTAACTAAAATGTTCCTGATTTTCCGTACATATTACTGATGGAAGATGTACACGAAAATCGCTCTATTCCGGCTGAAACGTCGATATATGCAATAAAAACAGAACTTCTCCCCTTTTAAATATCTTACTCAGTATTTTAACGAGAAACAAATAGTTGATTGAAAATGAAGTATTTAAGGTTATTATCTAATCAATTATGTGTTTGCATCATTTTTATCGTATATATAATGAATTAATACCCATAGACTGAAAATTCACAAAAACGTGGAAAAACGGCAAATAATTGCCTAATTCGATGATATTTTGTTTAAATCAAATAAAGGAAAAGGGGAGGATAAACGTCAAAATATTGGTAAATTCGATGATTTTTCGTACGAAACAAAATGCAAGAAAACTTGCTTAAAATGCAATATTATGCGAAATTCTGAGATTTGAAGGCCAAATCACATATCGTGATACTACATGAAATAGTATCGAAATATTGGTAAAAATGAATATATATGCGTAATATCAAACTACATGATTAACGTGAAAAAGTTACTATTTTACCATATTTGAGGATTTTACCTTCAAATCATAGAACGAGGTTTTGTATTATTTAGTTCCAATAATATATGACAATGTTGTTTCCAATACAAATGATAAAAATCAATGTGTTTTCATTAGAATTAACTAAAATGTTCCTGATATTCCGTTTATATTACCGATGGAAGATGTATACGAAAACCGCTCTATTCCGGCTGGAACGTCGATATATGCAATAAAATCAGACCTTCTCCCCTTTTCAATATCTTACTCAGTATTTTAACGAGAAAGAAATAGTTGATTGAAAATGAAGTATTTAAGGTTATTATCTAATCAATTATGTGTTTGCATCATTTTTATCGCATATATATGAATTAATACCCATGGACTGAAAATTCACAAAAACGTGGAAAACGGCAAAATATTGCCTAATTCCATGATATTTTGTTTAAATCACGTAAAGGAAAAGGGGATGATAAACGTCAAAATATTGCTATATTCGATGATTTTTCGTACAAAACAAAATGCAAGAAAACTTGCTTTAAATGCAATATTATGCGAAATTCTGAGATTTCAAGGCCAAATCACATATCGTGATACAACATGAAATAGTATCGAAATATTGGTAAAAATGAATATGTAATATCAAACTACATGAAAAGCGTGAAAAAAGTCACTATTTAACCATATTTGAAGATTTTAACTCCAAATCATAGAGCGAGGTTTCGTATTATTTTGATGCAAGAAAAGACATATGACAATGTTGTTTCCAATACAAATGATAAAAATCAATGTGTTTTCATTAGAATTAACTAAAATGTTCCTGATTTTCCGTTTATATTACCGATGGAAGATGTACACGTAAAACCGCTCTAATCCGGCTGAAACGTCGATATATGCAATACAAACCGAACTTCTCCCCTTTTCAATATCTTACTCAGTATTTTAACGAGAAACAAATAGATGATTGCAATGAAGTATTTAAGGTTGTTATCTAATCAATTATGTGTTAGCATCATTTTTATCGTATATATATGAATTAATACCCATGGACTGAAAATTCACAAAAACGTGGAAAACGGCAAAATATTGCCTAATTCGATGATATTTTATTTAAATCACATGAAGGAAAAGGGGATGATAAATGTCAAAATATTGGTAAATTCGAGGATTTTTCGTATGAAACAAAATGCAAGAAAACTTGCTTAAAATGCAATATTATGCGAAATTCTGAGATTTGAAGGCCAAATCACATATCGTGATACTACATGAAATAGTATCGGAATATTGGTAAAAATGAATATATTTGCGTAATATCAAACTACATGAATAACGTGAAAAAGTCACTATTTTACCATATTTGAGGATTTTACCTTCAAATCATAGAGCGAGGTTTCGTATTATTTAGACCCAAGAAAAGACATATGACAATGTTGTTTCCAATACAAATGATAAAAATCAATGTGTTTTCATTAGAATTACCTAAAATGTTCCTGATTTTCCGTTTATATTGCCGATGGAAGATGTACACGTAAAACCGCTCTATTCCGGCTGAAACGTCGATATATGCAATAAAAACAGAACTTCTCCCCTTTTCAATATCTTACCCAGTAATTTAACGAGAAACAAATAGTTGATTGAAAATGAAGTATTTAAGGTTATTATCTAATCAATTATGTGTTTGCATCATTTTTATCGTATATATATGAATTAATACCCATGGACTGAAAATTCACAAAAACGTGGAAAACGGCAAAAGATTGCCTAATTCGATGATATTTTGTTTAAATCACATGAAGGAAAATGGGATGATAAACGTCAAAATATTGCTATATTCGATGATTTTTCGTCCGAAACAAAATGCAAGAAAACTTGCTTAAATGCAATATTATGCGATATTCGAAGATTTGAAGGCCAAATCACATATCGTGATACTACATGAAATAGTATCGGAATATAGGTAAAAATGAATATATTTGCGTAATATCAAACTACATGATTAACGTGAAAAAGTCACTATTTTACCATATATGAGGATTTTACCTTCAAATCATAGAGTGAGGTTTCGTTTTATTTAGATCCAAGAAAAGACATATGACAATGTTGTTTCCAATACAAATGATAAAAATCAATGTGTTTTCATTAGAATTAAAAAAAATGTTCCTGATGTTCCGTTTATATTACCGATGGAAGATGTACACGAAAACCGCTCTATTCCGGCTGAAACGTCGATATATGCAATAAAATCAGAACTTCTCCCCCGTTTAATATCTTACTCAGTATTTTAACGAGAAAGAAATAGTTGATTGAAAATGAAGTATTTAAGGTTATTATCTAATCAATTATGTGTTTGCATCATTTTTATCTCATATATATGAATTAATACCCATGGACTGAAAATTCACAAAAACGTGGAAAACGGCAAAATATTGCCTAATTCCATGATATTTTGTTTAAATCACATAAAGGAAAAGGGGATGATAAACGTCAAAATATTGCTAAATTCGATGATTTTTCGTACGGAACAAAATGCAAGAAAACCATCTTAAAATGCAATATTATGCGAAACTCTGAGATTTCAAGGCCAAATCACATATTGTGATACTACATGAAATAGTATCGAAATATTGGTAAAAATGAATATATTTACGTAATATCAAACTACATGAAAACGTGAAAAAAGTCACTATTTAACCATATATGAGGATTTTAACTACAAATCATAAAGCGAGGTTTCGTATTATTTAGATCCAAGAAAAGACATATGACAATGTTGTTTCCAATACAAATGAAAAAATCAATGTGTTTTCATTAGAATTAACTAAAATGTTCCTGATTTTCCGTTTATATTGCCGATGGAAGATGTACACGTAAAACCGCTCTATTCCGGCTGAAACGTCGATATATGCAATAAAAACAGAACTTCTCCCCTTTTCAATATCTTACCCAGTAATTTAACGAGAAACATATAGATGATTGAAAATGAAGTATTTAAGGTTATTATCTAATCAATTATGTGTTTGCATCATTTTATCGTATATATATGAATTAATACCCATGGACTGAAAATTCACAAAAACGTGGAAAACGGCAAAAGATTGCCTAATTCGATGATATTTTGTTTAAATCACATAAAGGAAAAGGGGATGATAAACGTCAAAATATTGCTAAATTCGATAATTTTTCGTACGAAACAAAATGCAAGAAAACTTGCTTAAAATGCAATATTATGCGAAATTCAGAGATTTCAGGGCCAAATCACATATCGTGATACTACATGAAATAGTATCGAAATATTGGTAAAAATGAATATATTTACGTAATATGAAACTACATGAAAACGTGAAAAAAGTCACTATTTAACCATATTTGAGGATTTTAACTACAAATCATAGAGCGAGGTTTCGTATTATTTAGATGCAAGAAAAGACATATGACAATGTTGTTTCCAATACAAATGATAAAAATCAATGTGTTTTCATTAGAATTACCTAAAATGTTCCTGATTTTCCGTTTATATTGCCGATGGAAGATGTACACGTAAAACCGCTCTATTCCGGCTGAAACGTCGATATATGCAATAAAAACAGAACTTCTCCCCTTTTCAATATCTTACCCAGTAATTTAACGAGAAACAAATAGTTGATTGAAAATGAAGTATTTAAGGTTATTATCTAATCAATTATGTGTTTGCATCATTTTTATCGTATATATATGAATTAATACCCATGGACTGAAAATTCACAAAAACGTGGAAAACGGCAAAATATTGCCTAATTCGATGATATTTTGTTTAAATCACATAAAGAAAAAGGGGATGATAAACGTCAAAATATTGCTAAATTCGATGATTTTTCGTACGGAACAAAGCAAGAAAACCATCTTAAAATGCAATATTATGCGAAACTCTGAGATTTCAAGGCCAAATTACATATCGTGATACTACATGAAATAGTATCGAAATATTGGTAAAAATGAATATATTTATGTAATATCAAACTACATGAAAAACGTGAAAAATTCACTATTTAACCATATTTGAGGATTTTAATTTCAAATCATAGAGCGAGGTTTCGTATTATTTTGATCCAAGAAAAGACATATGACAATGTTGTTTCCAATACAAATGATAAAAATCAATGTGTTTTCATTAGAATTAACTAAAATGTTCCTGATTTTCCGTACATATTACTGATGGAAGATGTACACGAAAATCGCTCTATTCCGGCTGAAACGTCGATATATGCAATAAAAACAGAACTTCTCCCCTTTTCAATATCTTACTCAGTATTTTAACGAGAAACAAATAGTTGATTGAAAATGAAGTATTTAAGGTTATTATCTAATCAATTATGTGTTTGCATCATTTTTATCGTATATATAATGAATTAATACCCATAGACTGAAAATTCACAAAAACGTGGAAAAACGGCAAATAATTGCCTAATTCGATGATATTTTGTTTAAATCAAATAAAGGAAAAGGGGAGGATAAACGTCAAAATATTGGTAAATTCGATGATTTTTCGTACGAAACAAAATGCAAGAAAACTTGCTTAAAATGCAATATTATGCGAAATTCTGAGATTTGAAGGCCAAATCACATATCGTGATACTACATGAAATAGTATCGAAATATTGGTAAAAATGAATATATATGCGTAATATCAAACTACATGATTAACGTGAAAAAGTTACTATTTTACCATATTTGAGGATTTTACCTTCAAATCATAGAACGAGGTTTCGTATTATTTAGTTCCAATAATATATGACAATGTTGTTTCCAATACAAATGATAAAAATCAATGTGTTTTCATTAGAATTAACTAAAATGTTCCTGATATTCCGTTTATATTACCGATGGAAGATGTACACGAAAACCGCTCTATTCCGGCTGGAACGTCGATATATGCAATAAAATCAGAACTTCTCCCCTTTTCAATATCTTACTCAGTATTTTAACGAGAAAGAAATAGTTGATTGAAAATGAAGTATTTAAGGTTATTATCTAATCAATTATGTGTTTGCATCATTTTTATCGCATATATATGAATTAATACCCATGGACTGAAAATTCACAAAAACGTGGAAAACGGCAAAATATTGCCTAATTCCATGATATTTTGTTTAAATCACATAAAGGAAAAGGGGATGATAAACGTCAAAATATTGCTATATTCGATGATTTTTCGTACAAAACAAAATGCAAGAAAACTTGCTTTAAATGCAATATTATGCGAAATTCTGAGATTTCAAGGCCAAATCACATATCGTGATACAACATGAAATAGTATCGAAATATTGGTAAAAATGAATATGTAATATCAAACTACATGAAAAACGTGAAAAAAGTCACTATTTAACCATATTTGAAGATTTTAACTCCAAATCATAGAGCGAGGTTTCGTATTATTTTGATGCAAGAAAAGACATATGACAATGTTGTTTCCAATACAAATGATAAAAATCAATGTGTTTTCATTAGAATTAACTAAAATGTTCCTGATTTTCCGTTTATATTACCGATGGAAGATGTACACGTAAAACCGCTCTAATCCGGCTGAAACGTCGATATATGCAATACAAACCGAACTTCTCCCCTTTTCAATATCTTACTCAGTATTTTAACGAGAAACAAATAGATGATTGCAATGAAGTATTTAAGGTTGTTATCTAATCAATTATGTGTTAGCATCATTTTTATCGTATATATATGAATTAATACCCATGGACTGAAAATTCACAAAAACGTGGAAAACGGCAAAATATTGCCTAATTCGATGATATTTTATTTAAATCACATGAAGGAAAAGGGGATGATAAACGTCAAAATATTGGTAAATTCGATGATTTTTCGTACGAAACAAAATGCAAGAAAACTTGCTTAAAATGCAATATTATGCGAAATTCTGAGATTTCAAGGCCAAATCACATATCGTGATACTACATGAAATAGTATCGAAATATTGGTAAAAATGAATATATTTGCGTAATATCAAACTACATGATTAACGTGAAAAAGTCACTATTTTACCATATATGAGAATTTTACCTTCAAATCATAGAGCGAGGTTTCGTATTATTTAGTTCCAAGAAAAGACATATGACAATGTTGTATCCAATACAAATGATAAAAATCAATGTGTTTTCATTAGAATTAACTAAAATGTTCCTGATTTTCCGTTTATATTACCGATGGAAGATGTACACGTAAAACCGCTCTATTCCGGCTGAAACGTCGATATATGCAATAAAAACAGAACTTCTCCCCTTTTCAATATCTTACTCAGTATTTTAACGAGAAACAAATAGTTGATTGAAAATGAAGTATTTAAGGTTATTATCTAATCAATTATGTGTTTGCATCATTTTTATCGTATATATATGAATTAATACCCATGGACTGAAAATTCACAAAAACGTGGAAAACGGCAAAATATTGCCTAATTCCATGATATTTTGTTTAAATCACGTGAAGGAAAATGGGATGATAAACGGAAAAATATTGCTATATTCGATGATTTTTCGTACGAAACAAAATGCAAGAAAACTTGCTTAAATGCAATATTATGCGAAATTCTGAGATTTGAAGGCCAAATCACATATCGTGATACTACATGAAATAGTATCGGAATATTGGTAAAAATGAATATATTTGCGTAATATCAAACTACATGAATAACGTGAAAAAGTCACTATTTTACCATATTTGAGGATTTTACCTTCAAATCATAGAGCGAGGTTTCGTATTATTTAGACCCAAGAAAAGACATATGACAATGTTGTTTCCAATACAAATGATAAAAATCAATGTGTTTTCATTAGAATTACCTAAAATGTTCCTGATTTTCCGTTTATATTGCCGATGGAAGATGTACACGTAAAACCGCTCTATTCCGGCTGAAACGTCGATATATGCAATAAAAACAGAACTTCTCCCCTTTTCAATATCTTACCCAGTAATTTAACGAGAAACAAATAGTTGATTGAAAATGAAGTATTTAAGGTTATTATCTAATCAATTATGTGTTTGCATCATTTTTATCGTATATATATGAATTAATACCCATGGACTGAAAATTCACAAAAACGTGGAAAACGGCAAAAGATTGCCTAATTCGATGATATTTTGTTTAAATCACATGAAGGAAAATGGGATGATAAACGTCAAAATATTGCTATATTCGATGATTTTTCGTCCGAAACAAAATGCAAGAAAACTTGCTTAAATGCAATATTATGCGATATTCGAAGATTTGAAGGCCAAATCACATATCGTGATACTACATGAAATAGTATCGGAATATAGGTAAAAATGAATATATTTGCGTAATATCAAACTACATGATTAACGTGAAAAAGTCACTATTTTACCATATATGAGGATTTTACCTTCAAATCATAGAGTGAGGTTTCGTTTTATTTAGATCCAAGAAAAGTCATATGACAATGTTGTTTCCAATACAAATGATAAAAATCAATGTGTTTTCATTAGAATTAAAAAAAATGTTCCTGATTTTCCGTTTATATTACCGATGGAAGATGTACACGAAAACCGCTCTATTCCGGCTGAAACGTCGATATATGCAATAAAATCAGAACTTCTCCCCCGTTTAATATCTTACTCAGTATTTTAACGAGAAAGAAATAGTTGATTGAAAATGAAGTATTTAAGGTTATTATCTAATCAATTATGTGTTTGCATCATTTTTATCTCATATATATGAATTAATACCCATGGACTGAAAATTCACAAAAACGTGGAAAACGGCATAATATTGCCTAATTCCATGATATTTTGTTTAAATCACATAAAGGAAAAGGGGATGATAAACGTCACAATATTGCTAAATTCGATGATTTTTCGTACGGAACAAAATGCAAGAAAACCATCTTAAAATGCAATATTATGCGAAACTCTGAGATTTCAAGGCCAAATCACATATCGTGATACTACATGAAATAGTATCGAAATATTGGTAAAAATGAATATATTTACGTAATATCAAACTACATGAAAACGTGAAAAAAGTCACTATTTAACCATATATGAGGATTTTAACTACAAATCATAGAGCGAGGTTTCGTATTATTTAGATCCAAGAAAAGACATATGACAATGTTGTTTCCAATACAAATGATAAAAATCAATGTGTTTTCATTAGAATTACCTAAAATGTTCCTGATTTTCCGTTTATATTGCCGATGGAAGATGTACACGTAAAACCGCTCTATTCCGGCTGAAACGTCGATATATGCAATAAAAACAGAACTTCTCCCCTTTTCAATATCTTACCCAGTAATTTAACGAGAAACAAATAGTTGATTGCAAATGAAGTATTTAAGGTTATTATCTAATCAATTATGTGTTTGCATCATTTTTATCGTATATATATGAATTAATACCCATGGACTGAAAATTCACAAAAACGTGGAAAACGGCAAAAGATTGCCTAATTCGATGATATTTTGTTTAAATCACATGAAGGAAAATGGGATGATAAACGTCAAAATATTGCTATATTCGATGATTTTTCGTCCGAAACAAAATGCAAGAAAACTTGCTTAAATGCAATATTATGCGATATTCGAAGATTTGAAGGCCAAATCACATATCGTGATACTACATGAAATAGTATCGGAATATAGGTAAAAATGAATATATTTGCGTAATATCAAACTACATGATTAACGTGAAAAAGTCACTATTTTACCATATATGAGGATTTTACCTTCAAATCATAGAGTGAGGTTTCGTTTTATTTAGATCCAAGAAAAGACATATGACAATGTTGTTTCCAATACAAATGATAAAAATCAATGTGTTTTCATTAGAATTAAAAAAAATGTTCCTGATTTTCCGTTTATAATACCGATGGAAGATGTACACGAAAACCGCTCTATTCCGGCTGAAACGTCGATATATGCAATAAAATCAGAACTTCTCCCCCGTTTAATATCTTACTCAGTATTTTAACGAGAAAGAAATAGTTGATTGAAAATGAAGTATTTAAGGTTATTATCTAATCAATTATGTGTTTGCATCATTTTTATCTCATATATATGAATTAATACCCATGGACTGAAAATTCACAAAAACGTGGAAAACGGCAAAATATTGCCTAATTCGATGATATTTTGTTTAAATCACATAAAGGAAAAGGGGATGATAAACGTCAAAATATTGCTAAATTCGATAATTTTTCGTACGAAACAAAATGCAAGAAAACTTGCTTAAAATGCAATATTATGCGAAATTCAGAGATTTCAGGGCCAAATCACATATCGTGATACTACATGAAATAGTATCGAAATATTGGTAAAAATGAATATATTTACGTAATATCAAACTACATGAAAACGTGAAAAAAGTCACTATTTAACCATATTTGAGGATTTTAACTACAAATCATAGAGCGAGGTTTCGTATTATTTAGATGCAAGAAAAGACATATGACAATGTTGTTTCCAATACAAATGATAAAAATCAATGTGTTTTCATTAGAATTACCTAAAATGTTCCTGATTTTCCGTTTATATTGCCGATGGAAGATGTACACGTAAAACCGCTCTATTCCGGCTGAAACGTCGATATATGCAATAAAAACAGAACTTCTCCCCTTTTCAATATCTTACCCAGTAATTTAACGAGAAACAAATAGTTGATTGAAAATGAAGTATTTAAGGTTATTATCTAATCAATTATGTGTTTGCATCATTTTTATCGTATATATATGAATTAATACCCATGGACTGAAAATTCACAAAAACGTGGAAAACGGCAAAATATTGCCTAATTCGATGATATTTTGTTTAAATCACATAAAGAAAAAGGGGATGATAAACGTCAAAATATTGCTAAATTCGATGATTTTTCGTACGGAACAAAGCAAGAAAACCATCTTAAAATGCAATATTATGCGAAACTCTGAGATTTCAAGGCCAAATTACATATCGTGATACTACATGAAATAGTATCGAAATATTGGTAAAAATGAATATATTTATGTAATATCAAACTACATGAAAAACGTGAAAAATTCACTATTTAACCATATTTGAGGATTTTAATTTCAAATCATAGAGCGAGGTTTCGTATTATTTTGATCCAAGAAAAGACATATGACAATGTTGTTTCCAATACAAATGATAAAAATCAATGTGTTTTCATTAGAATTAACTAAAATGTTCCTGATTTTCCGTACATATTACTGATGGAAGATGTACACGAAAATCGCTCTATTCCGGCTGAAACGTCGATATATGCAATAAAAACAGAACTTCTCCCCTTTTCAATATCTTACTCAGTATTTTAACGAGAAACAAATAGTTGATTGAAAATGAAGTATTTAAGGTTATTATCTAATCAATTATGTGTTTGCATCATTTTTATCGTATATATAATGAATTAATACCCATAGACTGAAAATTCACAAAAACGTGGAAAAACGGCAAATAATTGCCTAATTCGATGATATTTTGTTTAAATCAAATAAAGGAAAAGGGGAGGATAAACGTCAAAATATTGGTAAATTCGATGATTTTTCGTACGAAACAAAATGCAAGAAAACTTGCTTAAAATGCAATATTATGCGAAATTCTGAGATTTGAAGGCCAAATCACATATCGTGATACTACATGAAATAGTATCGAAATATTGGTAAAAATGAATATATATGCGTAATATCAAACTACATGATTAACGTGAAAAAGTTACTATTTTACCATATTTGAGGATTTTACCTTCAAATCATAGAACGAGGTTTCGTATTATTTAGTTCCAATAATATATGACAATGTTGTTTCCAATACAAATGATAAAAATCAATGTGTTTTCATTAGAATTAACTAAAATGTTCCTGATATTCCGTTTATATTACCGATGGAAGATGTACACGAAAACCGCTCTATTCCGGCTGGAACGTCGATATATGCAATAAAATCAGAACTTCTCCCCTTTTCAATATCTTACTCAGTATTTTAACGAGAAAGAAATAGTTGATTGAAAATGAAGTATTTAAGGTTATTATCTAATCAATTATGTGTTTGCATCATTTTTATCGCATATATATGAATTAATACCCATGGACTGAAAATTCACAAAAACGTGGAAAACGGCAAAATATTGCCTAATTCCATGATATTTTGTTTAAATCACATAAAGGAAAAGGGGATGATAAACGTCAAAATATTGCTATATTCGATGATTTTTCGTACAAAACAAAATGCAAGAAAACTTGCTTTAAATGCAATATTATGCGAAATTCTGAGATTTCAAGGCCAAATCACATATCGTGATACAACATGAAATAGTATCGAAATATTGGTAAAAATGAATATGTAATATCAAACTACATGAAAAACGTGAAAAAAGTCACTATTTAACCATATTTGAAGATTTTAACTCCAAATCATAGAGCGAGGTTTCGTATTATTTTGATGCAAGAAAAGACATATGACAATGTTGTTTCCAATACAAATGATAAAAATCAATGTGTTTTCATTAGAATTAACTAAAATGTTCCTGATTTTCCGTTTATATTACCGATGGAAGATGTACACGTAAAACCGCTCTAATCCGGCTGAAACGTCGATATATGCAATACAAACCGAACTTCTCCCCTTTTCAATATCTTACTCAGTATTTTAACGAGAAACAAATAGATGATTGCAATGAAGTATTTAAGGTTGTTATCTAATCAATTATGTGTTAGCATCATTTTTATCGTATATATATGAATTAATACCCATGGACTGAAAATTCACAAAAACGTGGAAAACGGCAAAATATTGCCTAATTCGATGATATTTTATTTAAATCACATGAAGGAAAAGGGGATGATAAACGTCAAAATATTGGTAAATTCGATGATTTTTCGTACGAAACAAAATGCAAGAAAACTTGCTTAAAATGCAATATTATGCGAAATTCTGAGATTTCAAGGCCAAATCACATATCGTGATACTACATGAAATAGTATCGAAATATTGGTAAAAATGAATATATTTGCGTAATATCAAACTACATGATTAACGTGAAAAAGTCACTATTTTACCATATATGAGAATTTTACCTTCAAATCATAGAGCGAGGTTTCGTATTATTTAGTTCCAAGAAAAGACATATGACAATGTTGTATCCAATACAAATGATAAAAATCAATGTGTTTTCATTAGAATTAACTAAAATGTTCCTGATTTTCCGTTTATATTACCGATGGAAGATGTACACGTAAAACCGCTCTATTCCGGCTGAAACGTCGATATATGCAATAAAAACAGAACTTCTCCCCTTTTCAATATCTTACTCAGTATTTTAACGAGAAACAAATAGTTGATTGAAAATGAAGTATTTAAGGTTATTATCTAATCAATTATGTGTTTGCATCATTTTTATCGTATATATATGAATTAATACCCATGGACTGAAAATTCACAAAAACGTGGAAAACGGCAAAATATTGCCTAATTCCATGATATTTTGTTTAAATCACGTGAAGGAAAATGGGATGATAAACGGAAAAATATTGCTATATTCGATGATTTTTCGTACGAAACAAAATGCAAGAAAACTTGCTTAAATGCAATATTATGCGAAATTCTGAGATTTGAAGGCCAAATCACATATCGTGATACTACATGAAATAGTATCGGAATATTGGTAAAAATGAATATATTTGCGTAATATCAAACTACATGAATAACGTGAAAAAGTCACTATTTTACCATATTTGAGGATTTTACCTTCAAATCATAGAGCGAGGTTTCGTATTATTTAGACCCAAGAAAAGACATATGACAATGTTGTTTCCAATACAAATGATAAAAATCAATGTGTTTTCATTAGAATTACCTAAAATGTTCCTGATTTTCCGTTTATATTGCCGATGGAAGATGTACACGTAAAACCGCTCTATTCCGGCTGAAACGTCGATATATGCAATAAAAACAGAACTTCTCCCCTTTTCAATATCTTACCCAGTAATTTAACGAGAAACAAATAGTTGATTGAAAATGAAGTATTTAAGGTTATTATCTAATCAATTATGTGTTTGCATCATTTTTATCGTATATATATGAATTAATACCCATGGACTGAAAATTCACAAAAACGTGGAAAACGGCAAAAGATTGCCTAATTCGATGATATTTTGTTTAAATCACATGAAGGAAAATGGGATGATAAACGTCAAAATATTGCTATATTCGATGATTTTTCGTCCGAAACAAAATGCAAGAAAACTTGCTTAAATGCAATATTATGCGATATTCGAAGATTTGAAGGCCAAATCACATATCGTGATACTACATGAAATAGTATCGGAATATAGGTAAAAATGAATATATTTGCGTAATATCAAACTACATGATTAACGTGAAAAAGTCACTATTTTACCATATATGAGGATTTTACCTTCAAATCATAGAGTGAGGTTTCGTTTTATTTAGATCCAAGAAAAGTCATATGACAATGTTGTTTCCAATACAAATGATAAAAATCAATGTGTTTTCATTAGAATTAAAAAAAATGTTCCTGATTTTCCGTTTATATTACCGATGGAAGATGTACACGAAAACCGCTCTATTCCGGCTGAAACGTCGATATATGCAATAAAATCAGAACTTCTCCCCCGTTTAATATCTTACTCAGTATTTTAACGAGAAAGAAATAGTTGATTGAAAATGAAGTATTTAAGGTTATTATCTAATCAATTATGTGTTTGCATCATTTTTATCTCATATATATGAATTAATACCCATGGACTGAAAATTCACAAAAACGTGGAAAACGGCATAATATTGCCTAATTCCATGATATTTTGTTTAAATCACATAAAGGAAAAGGGGATGATAAACGTCACAATATTGCTAAATTCGATGATTTTTCGTACGGAACAAAATGCAAGAAAACCATCTTAAAATGCAATATTATGCGAAACTCTGAGATTTCAAGGCCAAATCACATATCGTGATACTACATGAAATAGTATCGAAATATTGGTAAAAATGAATATATTTACGTAATATCAAACTACATGAAAACGTGAAAAAAGTCACTATTTAACCATATATGAGGATTTTAACTACAAATCATAGAGCGAGGTTTCGTATTATTTAGATCCAAGAAAAGACATATGACAATGTTGTTTCCAATACAAATGATAAAAATCAATGTGTTTTCATTAGAATTACCTAAAATGTTCCTGATTTTCCGTTTATATTGCCGATGGAAGATGTACACGTAAAACCGCTCTATTCCGGCTGAAACGTCGATATATGCAATAAAAACAGAACTTCTCCCCTTTTCAATATCTTACCCAGTAATTTAACGAGAAACAAATAGTTGATTGCAAATGAAGTATTTAAGGTTATTATCTAATCAATTATGTGTTTGCATCATTTTTATCGTATATATATGAATTAATACCCATGGACTGAAAATTCACAAAAACGTGGAAAACGGCAAAAGATTGCCTAATTCGATGATATTTTGTTTAAATCACATGAAGGAAAATGGGATGATAAACGTCAAAATATTGCTATATTCGATGATTTTTCGTCCGAAACAAAATGCAAGAAAACTTGCTTAAATGCAATATTATGCGATATTCGAAGATTTGAAGGCCAAATCACATATCGTGATACTACATGAAATAGTATCGGAATATAGGTAAAAATGAATATATTTGCGTAATATCAAACTACATGATTAACGTGAAAAAGTCACTATTTTACCATATATGAGGATTTTACCTTCAAATCATAGAGTGAGGTTTCGTTTTATTTAGATCCAAGAAAAGACATATGACAATGTTGTTTCCAATACAAATGATAAAAATCAATGTGTTTTCATTAGAATTAAAAAAAATGTTCCTGATTTTCCGTTTATAATACCGATGGAAGATGTACACGAAAACCGCTCTATTCCGGCTGAAACGTCGATATATGCAATAAAATCAGAACTTCTCCCCCGTTTAATATCTTACTCAGTATTTTAACGAGAAAGAAATAGTTGATTGAAAATGAAGTATTTAAGGTTATTATCTAATCAATTATGTGTTTGCATCATTTTTATCTCATATATATGAATTAATACCCATGGACTGAAAATTCACAAAAACGTGGAAAACGGCAAAATATTGCCTAATTCGATGATATTTTGTTTAAATCACATAAAGGAAAAGGGGATGATAAACGTCAAAATATTGCTAAATTCGATAATTTTTCGTACGAAACAAAATGCAAGAAAACTTGCTTAAAATGCAATATTATGCGAAATTCAGAGATTTCAGGGCCAAATCACATATCGTGATACTACATGAAATAGTATCGAAATATTGGTAAAAATGAATATATTTACGTAATATCAAACTACATGAAAACGTGAAAAAAGTCACTATTTAACCATATTTGAGGATTTTAACTACAAATCATAGAGCGAGGTTTCGTATTATTTAGATGCAAGAAAAGACATATGACAATGTTGTTTCCAATACAAATGATAAAAATCAATGTGTTTTCATTAGAATTACCTAAAATGTTCCTGATTTTCCGTTTATATTGCCGATGGAAGATGTACACGTAAAACCGCTCTATTCCGGCTGAAACGTCGATATATGCAATAAAAACAGAACTTCTCCCCTTTTCAATATCTTACCCAGTAATTTAACGAGAAACAAATAGTTGATTGAAAATGAAGTATTTAAGGTTATTATCTAATCAATTATGTGTTTGCATCATTTTTATCGTATATATATGAATTAATACCCATGGACTGAAAATTCACAAAAACGTGGAAAACGGCAAAATATTGCCTAATTCGATGATATTTTGTTTAAATCACATAAAGGAAAAGGGGATGATAAACGTCAAAATATTGCTAAATTCGATGATTTTTCGTACGGAACAAAATGCAAGAAAACCATCTTAAAATGCAATATTATGCGAAACTCTGAGATTTCAAGGCCAAATCACATATCGTAATACTACATGAAATAGTATCGAAATATTGGTAAAAATGAATATATTTATGTAATATCAAACTACATGAAAAACGTGAAAAATTCACTATTTAACCATATTTGAGGATTTTAATTTCAAATCATAGAGCGAGGTTTCGTATTATTTTGATCCAAGAAAAGACATATGACAATGTTGTTTCCAATACAAATGATAAAAATCAATGTGTTTTCATTAGAATTAACTAAAATGTTCCTGATTTTCCGTACATATTACTGATGGAAGATGTACACGAAAATCGCTCTATTCCGGCTGAAACGTCGATATATGCAATAAAAACAGAACTTCTCCCCTTTTAAATATCTTACTCAGTATTTTAACGAGAAACAAATAGTTGATTGAAAATGAAGTATTTAAGGTTATTATCTAATCAATTATGTGTTTGCATCATTTTTATCGTATATATAATGAATTAATACCCATAGACTGAAAATTCACAAAAACGTGGAAAAACGGCAAATAATTGCCTAATTCGATGATATTTTGTTTAAATCAAATAAAGGAAAAGGGGAGGATAAACGTCAAAATATTGGTAAATTCGATGATTTTTCGTACGAAACAAAATGCAAGAAAACTTGCTTAAAATGCAATATTATGCGAAATTCTGAGATTTGAAGGCCAAATCACATATCGTGATACTACATGAAATAGTATCGAAATATTGGTAAAAATGAATATATATGCGTAATATCAAACTACATGATTAACGTGAAAAAGTTACTATTTTACCATATTTGAGGATTTTACCTTCAAATCATAGAACGAGGTTTCGTATTATTTAGTTCCAATAATATATGACAATGTTGTTTCCAATACAAATGATAAAAATCAATGTGTTTTCATTAGAATTAACTAAAATGTTCCTGATATTCCGTTTATATTACCGATGGAAGATGTATACGAAAACCGCTCTATTCCGGCTGGAACGTCGATATATGCAATAAAATCAGACCTTCTCCCCTTTTCAATATCTTACTCAGTATTTTAACGAGAAAGAAATAGTTGATTGAAAATGAAGTATTTAAGGTTATTATCTAATCAATTATGTGTTTGCATCATTTTTATCGCATATATATGAATTAATACCCATGGACTGAAAATTCACAAAAACGTGGAAAACGGCAAAATATTGCCTAATTCCATGATATTTTGTTTAAATCACGTAAAGGAAAAGGGGATGATAAACGTCAAAATATTGCTATATTCGATGATTTTTCGTACAAAACAAAATGCAAGAAAACTTGCTTTAAATGCAATATTATGCGAAATTCTGAGATTTCAAGGCCAAATCACATATCGTGATACAACATGAAATAGTATCGAAATATTGGTAAAAATGAATATGTAATATCAAACTACATGAAAAGCGTGAAAAAAGTCACTATTTAACCATATTTGAAGATTTTAACTCCAAATCATAGAGCGAGGTTTCGTATTATTTTGATGCAAGAAAAGACATATGACAATGTTGTTTCCAATACAAATGATAAAAATCAATGTGTTTTCATTAGAATTAACTAAAATGTTCCTGATTTTCCGTTTATATTACCGATGGAAGATGTACACGTAAAACCGCTCTAATCCGGCTGAAACGTCGATATATGCAATACAAACCGAACTTCTCCCCTTTTCAATATCTTACTCAGTATTTTAACGAGAAACAAATAGATGATTGCAATGAAGTATTTAAGGTTGTTATCTAATCAATTATGTGTTAGCATCATTTTTATCGTATATATATGAATTAATACCCATGGACTGAAAATTCACAAAAACGTGGAAAACGGCAAAATATTGCCTAATTCGATGATATTTTATTTAAATCACATGAAGGAAAAGGGGATGATAAATGTCAAAATATTGGTAAATTCGAGGATTTTTCGTATGAAACAAAATGCAAGAAAACTTGCTTAAAATGCAATATTATGCGAAATTCTGAGATTTGAAGGCCAAATCACATATCGTGATACTACATGAAATAGTATCGGAATATTGGTAAAAATGAATATATTTGCGTAATATCAAACTACATGAATAACGTGAAAAAGTCACTATTTTACCATATTTGAGGATTTTACCTTCAAATCATAGAGCGAGGTTTCGTATTATTTAGACCCAAGAAAAGACATATGACAATGTTGTTTCCAATACAAATGATAAAAATCAATGTGTTTTCATTAGAATTACCTAAAATGTTCCTGATTTTCCGTTTATATTGCCGATGGAAGATGTACACGTAAAACCGCTCTATTCCGGCTGAAACGTCGATATATGCAATAAAAACAGAACTTCTCCCCTTTTCAATATCTTACCCAGTAATTTAACGAGAAACAAATAGTTGATTGAAAATGAAGTATTTAAGGTTATTATCTAATCAATTATGTGTTTGCATCATTTTTATCGTATATATATGAATTAACACCCATGGACTGAAAATTCACAAAAACGTGGAAAACGGCAAAAGATTGCCTAATTCGATGATATTTTGTTTAAATCACATGAAGGAAAATGGGATGATAAACGTCAAAATATTGCTATATTCGATGATTTTTCGTCCGAAACAAAATGCAAGAAAACTTGCTTAAATGCAATATTATGCGATATTCGAAGATTTGAAGGCCAAATCACATATCGTGATACTACATGAAATAGTATCGGAATATAGGTAAAAATGAATATATTTGCGTAATATCAAACTACATGATTAACGTGAAAAAGTCACTATTTTACCATATGTGAGGATTTTACCTTCAAATCATAGAGTGAGGTTTCGTTTTATTTAGATCCAAGAAAAGACATATGACAATGTTGTTTCCAATACAAATGATAAAAATCAATGTGTTTTCATTAGAATTAAAAAAAATGTTCCTGATTTTCCGTTTATATTACCGATGGAAGATGTACACGAAAACCGCTCTATTCCGGCTGAAACGTCGATATATGCAATAAAATCAGAACTTCTCCCCCGTTTAATATCTTACTCAGTATTTTAACGAGAAAGAAATAGTTGATTGAAAATGAAGTATTTAAGGTTATTATCTAATCAATTATGTGTTTGCATCATTTTTATCTCATATATATGAATTAATACCCATGGACTGAAAATTCACAAAAACGTGGAAAACGGCAAAATATTGCCTAATTCCATGATATTTTGTTTAAATCACATAAAGGAAAAGGGGATGATAAACGTCAAAATATTGCTAAATTCGATGATTTTTCGTACGGAACAAAATGCAAGAAAACCATCTTAAAATGCAATATTATGCGAAACTCTGAGATTTCAAGGCCAAATCACATATCGTGATACTACATGAAATAGTATCGAAATATTGGTAAAAATGAATATATTTACGTAATATCAAACTACATGAAAACGTGAAAAAAGTCACTATTTAACCATATATGAGGATTTTAACTACAAATCATAAAGCGAGGTTTCGTATTATTTAGATCCAAGAAAAGACATATGACAATGTTGTTTCCAATACAAATGAAAAAATCAATGTGTTTTCATTAGAATTAACTAAAATGTTCCTGATTTTCCGTTTATATTGCCGATGGAAGATGTACACGTAAAACCGCTCTATTCCGGCTGAAACGTCGATATATGCAATAAAAACAGAACTTCTCCCCTTTTCAATATCTTACCCAGTAATTTAACGAGAAACATATAGATGATTGAAAATGAAGTATTTAAGGTTATTATCTAATCAATTATGTGTTTGCATCATTTTTATCGTATATATATGAATTAATACCCATGGACTGAAAATGCACAAAAACGTGGAAAACGGCAAAAGATTGCCTAATTCGATGATATTTTGTTTAAATCACATAAAGGAAAAGGGGATGATAAACGTCAAAATATTGCTAAATTCGATAATTTTTCGTACGAAACAAAATGCAAGAAAACTTGCTTAAAATGCAATATTATGCGAAATTCAGAGATTTCAGGGCCAAATCACATATCGTGATACTACATGAAATAGTATCGAAATATTGGTAAAAATGAATATATTTACGTAATATGAAACTACATGAAAACGTGAAAAAAGTCACTATTTAACCATATTTGAGGATTTTAACTACAAATCATAGAGCGAGGTTTCGTATTATTTAGATGCAAGAAAAGACATATGACAATGTTGTTTCCAATACAAATGATAAAAATCAATGTGTTTTCATTAGAATTACCTAAAATGTTCCTGATTTTCCGTTTATATTGCCGATGGAAGATGTACACGTAAGACCGCTCTATTCCGGCTGAAACGTCGATATATGCAATAAAAACAGAACTTCTCCCCTTTTCAATATCTTACCCAGTAATTTAACGAGAAACAAATAGTTGATTGAAAATGAAGTATTTAAGGTTATTATCTAATCAATTATGTGTTTGCATCATTTTTATCGTATATATATGAATTAATACCCATGGACTGAAAATTCACAAAAACGTGGAAAACGGCAAAATATTGCCTAATTCGATGATATTTTGTTTAAATCACATAAAGAAAAAGGGGATGATAAACGTCAAAATATTGCTAAATTCGATGATTTTTCGTACGGAACAAAGCAAGAAAACCATCTTAAAATGCAATATTATGCGAAACTCTGAGATTTCAAGGCCAAATCACATATCGTGATACTACATGAAATAGTATCGAAATATTGGTAAAAATGAATATATTTATGTAATATCAAACTACATGAAAAACGTGAAAAATTCACTATTTAACCATATTTGAGGATTTTAATTTCAAATCATAGAGCGAGGTTTCGTATTATTTTGATCCAAGAAAAGACATATGACAATGTTGTTTCCAATACAAATGATAAAAATCAATGTGTTTTCATTAGAATTAACTAAAATGTTCCTGATTTTCCGTACATATTACTGATGGAAGATGTACACGAAAATCGCTCTATTCCGGCTGAAACGTCGATATATGCAATAAAAACAGAACTTCTCCCCTTTTCAATATCTTACTCAGTATTTTAACGAGAAACAAATAGTTGATTGAAAATGAAGTATTTAAGGTTATTATCTAATCAATTATGTGTTTGCATCATTTTTATCGTATATATAATGAATTAATACCCATAGACTGAAAATTCACAAAAACGTGGAAAAACGGCAAATAATTGCCTAATTCGATGATATTTTGTTTAAATCAAATAAAGGAAAAGGGGAGGATAAACGTCAAAATATTGGTAAATTCGATGATTTTTCGTACGAAACAAAATGCAAGAAAACTTGCTTAAAATGCAATATTATGCGAAATTCTGAGATTTGAAGGCCAAATCACATATCGTGATACTACATGAAATAGTATCGAAATATTGGTAAAAATGAATATATATGCGTAATATCAAACTACATGATTAACGTGAAAAAGTTACTATTTTACCATATTTGAGGATTTTACCTTCAAATCATAGAACGAGGTTTCGTATTATTTAGTTCCAATAATATATGACAATGTTGTTTCCAATACAAATGATAAAAATCAATGTGTTTTCATTAGAATTAACTAAAATGTTCCTGATATTCCGTTTATATTACCGATGGAAGATGTACACGAAAACCGCTCTATTCCGGCTGGAACGTCGATATATGCAATAAAATCAGAACTTCTCCCCTTTTCAATATCTTACTCAGTATTTTAACGAGAAAGAAATAGTTGATTGAAAATGAAGTATTTAAGGTTATTATCTAATCAATTATGTGTTTGCATCATTTTTATCGCATATATATGAATTAATACCCATGGACTGAAAATTCACAAAAACGTGGAAAACGGCAAAATATTGCCTAATTCCATGATATTTTGTTTAAATCACATAAAGGAAAAGGGGATGATAAACGTCAAAATATTGCTATATTCGATGATTTTTCGTACAAAACAAAATGCAAGAAAACTTGCTTTAAATGCAATATTATGCGAAATTCTGAGATTTCAAGGCCAAATCACATATCGTGATACAACATGAAATAGTATCGAAATATTGGTAAAAATGAATATGTAATATCAAACTACATGAAAAACGTGAAAAAAGTCACTATTTAACCATATTTGAAGATTTTAACTCCAAATCATAGAGCGAGGTTTCGTATTATTTTGATGCAAGAAAAGACATATGACAATGTTGTTTCCAATACAAATGATAAAAATCAATGTGTTTTCATTAGAATTAACTAAAATGTTCCTGATTTTCCGTTTATATTACCGATGGAAGATGTACACGTAAAACCGCTCTAATCCGGCTGAAACGTCGATATATGCAATACAAACCGAACTTCTCCCCTTTTCAATATCTTACTCAGTATTTTAACGAGAAACAAATAGATGATTGCAATGAAGTATTTAAGGTTGTTATCTAATCAATTATGTGTTAGCATCATTTTTATCGTATATATATGAATTAATACCCATGGACTGAAAATTCACAAAAACGTGGAAAACGGCAAAATATTGCCTAATTCGATGATATTTTATTTAAATCACATGAAGGAAAAGGGGATGATAAATGTCAAAATATTGGTAAATTCGAGGATTTTTCGTATGAAACAAAATGCAAGAAAACTTGCTTAAAATGCAATATTATGCGAAATTCTGAGATTTGAAGGCCAAATCACATATCGTGATACTACATGAAATAGTATCGAAATATTGGTAAAAATGAATATATTTGCGTAATAACAAACTACATGATTAACGTGAAAAAGTCACTATTTAACTATATTTGAGGATTTTAACTTCAAATCATAGAGCGAGGTTTCGTATTATTTTGATCCAAGAAAAGACATATGACAATGTTGTTTCCAATACAAATGATAAAAATCAATGTGTTTTCATTAGAATTAACTAAAATGTTCCTGATTTTCCGTTTATATTACCGATGGAAGATGTACACGTAAAACCACTCTATTCCGGCTGAAACATCGATATATGCAATAAAAACAGAACTTGTCCCCGTTTCAATATCTTACTCAGTATTTTAACGAGAAACAAATAGTTCATTGAAAATAAAGTATTTAAGGTATCTAATCAATAATGTGTTTTCATCATTTTTATCGTATATATAATGAATTAATACCCATAGACTGAAAATTCACAAAAACGTGGAAAAACGGCAAAATATTGCCTAATTCGATGATATTTTGTTTAAATCAAATAAAGGAAAAGGGGATGATAAACGTCAAAATATTGCTAAATTCGATGATTTTTCGTACGAAACAAAATGCTAGAAAACTTGCTTAAAATGCAATATTATGCGAAATTCTGAGATTTCAAGGCCAAATTTCAAGGCCGAGGTTTCGTATCGTGATACTACATGAAATAGTATCGAAATATTGGTAAAAATGAATATATTTACGTATTATCAAACTACATGAAAACGTGAAAAAGTCACTATTTAACCATATTTGAGGATTTTAACTACAAATCTTAGAGCGAGGTTTCGTATTATTTAGATCCAAGAAAAGACATATGACAATGTTGTTTCCAATACAAATGATAAAAATCAATATGTTTTCATTAGAATTAACTAAAATGTTCCTGATTTTCCGTTTATATTACCGATGGAAGATGTACACGTAAAACCGCTCTATTCCGGCTGAAACGTCGATATATGCAATAAAAACAGAACTTCTCCCCTTTTCAATATCTTACTCAGTATTTTAACGAGAAACAAATAGTTGATTGAAAATGAAGTATTTAAGGTTATTATCTAATCAATTATGTGTTTGCATCATTTTTATCGTATATATATGAATTAATACCCATGGACTGAAAATTCACAAAAACGTGGAAAACGGCAAAATATTGCCTAATTCCATGATATTTTGTTTAAATCACATGAAGGAAAATGGGATGATAAACGTCAAAATATTGCTATATTCGATGATTTTTCATACGAAACAAAATGCAAGAAAACTTGCTTAAATGCAATATTATGCGAAATTCTGAGATTTGAAGGCCAAATCACATATCGTGATACTACATGAAATAGTATCGAAATATTGGTAAAAATGAATATATTTGCGTAATAACAAACTACATGATTAACGTGAAAAAGTCACTATTTAACTATATTTGAGGATTTTAACTTCAAATCATAGAGCGAGGTTTCGTATTATTTTGATCCAAGAAAAGACATATGACAATGTTGTTTCCAATACAAATGATAAAAATCAATGTGTTTTCATTAGAATTAACTAAAATGTTCCTGATTTTCCGTTTATATTACCGATGGAAGATGTACACGTAAAACCACTCTATTCCGGCTGAAACATCGATATATGCAATAAAAACAGAACTTGTCCCCGTTTCAATATCTTACTCAGTATTTTAACGAGAAACAAATAGTTCATTGAAAATAAAGTATTTAAGGTATCTAATCAATAATGTGTTTTCATCATTTTTATCGTATATATAATGAATTAATACCCATAGACTGAAAATTCACAAAAACGTGGAAAAAACGGCAAAATATTGCCTAATTCGATGATATTTTGTTTAAATCAAATAAAGGAAAAGGGGATGATAAACGTCAAAATATTGCTAAATTCGATGATTTTTCGTACGAAACAAAATGCTAGAAAACTTGCTTAAAATGCAATATTATGCGAAATTCTGAGATTTCAAGGCCAAATTTCAAGGCCGAGGTTTCGTATCGTGATACTACATGAAATAGTATCGAAATATTGGTAAAAATGAATATATTTACGTATTATCAAACTACATGAAAACGTGAAAAAGTCACTATTTAACCATATTTGAGGATTTTAACTACAAATCTTAGAGCGAGGTTTCGTATTATTTAGATCCAAGAAAAGACATATGACAATGTTGTTTCCAATACAAATGATAAAAATCAATATGTTTTCATTAGAATTAACTAAAATGTTCCTGATTTTCCGTTTATATTACCGATGGAAGATGTACACGTAAAACCGCTCTATTCCGGCTGAAACGTCGATATATGCAATAAAAACAGAACTTCTCCCCTTTTCAATATCTTACTCAGTATTTTAACGAGAAACAAATAGTTGATTGAAAATGAAGTATTTAAGGTTATTATCTAATCAATTATGTGTTTGCATCATTTTTATCGTATATATATGAATTAATACCCATGGACTGAAAATTCACAAAAACGTGGAAAACGGCAAAATATTGCCTAATTCCATGATATTTTGTTTAAATTCACATGAAGGAAAATGGGATGATAAACGTCAAAATATTGCTATATTCGATGATTTTTCATACGAAACAAAATGCAAGAAAACTTGCTTAAATGCAATATTATGCGAAATTCTGAGATTTGAAGGCCAAATCACATATCGTGATACTACATGAAATAGTATCGAAATATTGTAAAAATGAATATATTTATGTAATATCAAACTACATGAAAAACGTGAAAAAAGTCACTATTTAACCATATTTGAGGATTTTAACTTCAAATCATAGAGCGAGGTTTTCGTATTATTTTGATAGAAGAAAAGACATATGACAATGTTGTTTCCAATACAAATGATAAAAATAAATGTATTTTCATTAGAATTAACTAAAATGTTCCTGATTTTCCGTACATATTACTGATGGAAGATGTACACGAAAATCGCTCTATTCCGGCTGAAACGTCGATATATGCAATAAAAACAGAACTTACTCCCCTTTTCAATATCTTACTCACTATTTTAACGAGAAACAAATAGTTGATTGAAAATGAAGTATTTAAGGTTATTATCTAATCAATTATGTGTTTGCATCATTTTTATCGTATATGTAATGAATTAATACCCATGAGACTGAAAATTCACAAAAAACGTGGAAAAACGGCAAAATAATTGCCTAATTCGATGATATTTTGTTTAAATCAAATAAAGGAAAAGGGGATGATAAACGTCAAAATATTGCGTAAATTCGATGATTTTTCGTACGAAACAAAATGCAAGAAAACTTGCTTAAAATGCAATATTATGCGAAATTCTGAGATTTGAAGGCCAAATCACATATCGTGATACTACATGAAATAGTATCGAAATATTGGTAAAAATGAATATATTTGCGTAATATCAAACTACATGATTAACGTGAAAAAAGTTACTATTTAACCATATTTGAGGATTTTAACCTTAAATCATAGAGCGAGGTTTCGTATTATTTAGTTCCAAGAAAAGACATATGACAATGTTGTTTCCAAAACAAATGATAAAAATCAATGTGTTTTCATTAGAATTAACTAAAATGTTCCTGATTTTCCGTTATATTACCGAATGGAAGATGTACACGTAAAAACCGCTCTAATTCCGGCTGAAACGTCGATATATGCCATAAAAACAGAACTTCTCCCCGTTTCAATATCTTACCAGTATTTTAACGAGAAACAAATAGTTGATTGAAAATGAAGTATTTGAAGGTTATTAATCTAATCAATTATGTGTTTGCATCATTTTATCGTATATATTAATGAATTAATACCCATGGACTGAAAATTCACAAAACGTGGAAAACGGCAAAATATTGCCTAATTCGATGATATTTTGTTTAAATCAAATAAAGGAAAAGGGGATGATAAACGTCAAAATATTGCTAAATTCGATGATTTTTTCGTACGAACAAAATGCTAGAAAACTTGCTTAAAATGCAATATTATGCGAAATTCTGAGATTTCAAGGCCAAATTCACATATCGTGATACTACAATGAAATAGTATCGAAATATTGGTAAAAATGATATATTTACGTAATATCAAACTACATGAAAAACGTGAAAAAAAGTCACTATTAACCATATTTGAGGATTTTAACTTACAAATCATAGAGCGAGGTTTCGTATTATTTAGATTCCAAGAAAAGACATATGACAATGTTGTTTCCAATACAAATGATAAAAAATCAATGTGTTTTCATTAGAATTAACTAAAATGTTCCTGATTTTCCGTTTATATTACGATGGAAGATGTACACGTAAAAACCGCTCTAATTCCGGCTGAAACGTCGATATATGCAATAAAAAACAGAACTTCTCCCCTTTTCAATATCTTACTCAGTATTTTAAACGAGAAACAAATAGTTGATTGAAAATGAGTATTTAAGGTTATTATCTAATCAATTATGTGTTTGCATCATTTTATCGTATATATATGAATTAATACCCATGGACTGAAAATTCACAAAAACGTGGAAAACGGCAAAATATTGCCTAATTCGATGATATTTTGTTTAAAATCACATGAAGGAAAAGGGGATGATAAACGTCAAAATATTGCTATAATTCGATGATTTTTCGTACGAAGCAAAATGCAAGAAAACTTGCTTAAAATGCAATATTATGCGATAATTCTGAGATTTGAAGGGCCAAATCACATATCGTGATACTACATGAAATAGTATCGGAAATATTGTAAAAATGAATATATATGCGTAAATATCAAACTACATGATTAACGTGAAAAAAGTCACTATTTACCATATTTGAGGATTTTAACTTCAAATCATAGAGCTGAGGTTTCGTATTATTTAGTTCCAAGAAAAGACATATGACAATGTTGTTTCCAATACAAATGATAAAAAATCAATGTGTTTTCATTAGAATTAAAATAAAATGTTCCTGATTTTCCGTTTATATTACCGATGGAAGATGTACAACGAAAACCGCTCTATTCCGGCTGAACGTCGATATATGCAATAAAAATCGAACTTCTCCCCTTTTCAATATCTTACTCAGTATTTTAACGAGAAAGAAATAGTTGATTGAAAATGAAGTATTTAAGGTTATTATCTAATCAATTATGTGTTTGCATCATTTTTATCGCATATATATGAATTAATACCCATGGACTGAAAATTCACAAAAACGTGGAAAACGGCAAAATATTGCCTAATTCCATGATATTTTGTTTAAATCACATAAAGGAAAAGGGGATGATAAACGTCAAAATATTGCTATATTCGATGATTTTTCGTACAAAACAAAAATGCAAGAAAACTTGCTTTAAATGCAATATTATGCGAAATTCTGAGATTTCAAGGCCAAATCACATATCGTGATACAACATGAAATAGTATCGAAATATTGGTAAAAATGAATATGTAATATCAAACTACATGAAAAACGTGAAAAAAGTCACTATTTAACCATATTTGAAGATTTTAACTCCAAATCATAGAGCGAGGTTTCGTATTATTTTGATGCAAGAAAAGACATATGACAATGTTGTTTCCAATACAAATGATAAAAATCAATGTGTTTTCATTAGAATTAACTAAAATGTTCCTGATTTTCCGTTTATATTACCGATGGAAGATGTACACGTAAAACCGCTCTAATCCGGCTGAAACGTCGATATATGCAATACAAACCGAACTTCTCCCCTTTTCAATATCTTACTCAGTATTTTAACGAGAAACAAATAGATGATTGCAATGAAGTATTTAAGGTTGTTATCTAATCAATTATGTGTTAGCATCATTTTTATCGTATATATATGAATTAATACCCATGGACTGAAAATTCACAAAAACGTGGAAAACGGCAAAATATTGCCTAATTCGATGATATTTTATTTAAATCACATGAAGGAAAAGGGGATGATAAACGTCAAAATATTGGTAAATTCGATGATTTTTCGTACGAAACAAAATGCAAGAAAACTTGCTTAAAATGCAATATTATGCGAAATTCTGAGATTTCAAGGCCAAATCACATATCGTGATACTACATGAAATAGTATCGAAATATTGGTAAAAATGAATATATTTGCGTAATATCAAACTACATGATTAACGTGAAAAAGTCACTATTTTACCATATATGAGAATTTTACCTTCAAATCATAGAGCGAGGTTTCGTATTATTTAGTTCCAAGAAAAGACATATGACAATGTTGTATCCAATACAAATGATAAAAATCAATGTGTTTTCATTAGAATTAACTAAAATGTTCCTGATTTTCCGTTTATATTACCGATGGAAGATGTACACGTAAAACCGCTCTATTCCGGCTGAAACGTCGATATATGCAATAAAAACAGAACTTCTCCCCTTTTCAATATCTTACTCAGTATTTTAACGAGAAACAAATAGTTGATTGAAAATGAAGTATTTAAGGTTATTATCTAATCAATTATGTGTTTGCATCATTTTTATCGTATATATATGAATTAATACCCATGGACTGAAAATTCACAAAAACGTGGAAAAACGGCAAAATATTGCCTAATTCCATGATATTTTGTTTAAATCACGTGAAGGAAAATGGGATGATAAACGGAAAAATATTGCTATATTCGATGATTTTTCGTACGAAACAAAATGCAAGAAAACTTGCTTAAATGCAATATTATGCGAAATTCTGAGATTTGAAGGCCAAATCACATATCGTGATACTACATGAAATAGTATCGGAATATTGGTAAAAATGAATATATTTGCGTAATATCAAACTACATGAATAACGTGAAAAAGTCACTATTTACCATATTTGAGGATTTTACCTTCAAATCATAGAGCGAGGTTTCGTATTATTTAGACCCAAGAAAAGACATATGACAATGTTGTTTCCAATACAAATGATAAAAATCAATGTGTTTTCATTAGAATTACCTAAAATGTTCCTGATTTTCCGTTTATATTGCCGATGGAAGATGTACACGTAAAACCGCTCTATTCCGGCTGAAACGTCGATATATGCAATAAAAACAGAACTTCTCCCCTTTTCAATATCTTACCCAGTAATTTAACGAGAAACAAATAGTTGATTGAAAATGAAGTATTTAAGGTTATTATCTAATCAATTATGTGTTTGCATCATTTTTATCGTATATATATGAATTAATACCCATGGACTGAAAATTCACAAAAACGTGGAAAACGGCAAAAGATTGCCTAATTCGATGATATTTTGTTTAAATCACATGAAGGAAAATGGGATGATAAACGTCAAAATATTGCTATATTCGATGATTTTTCGTCCGAAACAAAATGCAAGAAAACTTGCTTAAATGCAATATTATGCGATATTCGAAGATTTGAAGGCCAAATCACATATCGTGATACTACATGAAATAGTATCGGAATATAGGTAAAAATGAATATATTTGCGTAATATCAAACTACATGATTAACGTGAAAAAGTCACTATTTTACCATATATGAGGATTTTACCTTCAAATCATAGAGTGAGGTTTCGTTTTATTTAGATCCAAGAAAAGTCATATGACAATGTTGTTTCCAATACAAATGATAAAAATCAATGTGTTTTCATTAGAATTAAAAAAAATGTTCCTGATTTTCCGTTTATATTACCGATGGAAGATGTACACGAAAACCGCTCTATTCCGGCTGAAACGTCGATATATGCAATAAAATCAGAACTTCTCCCCCGTTTAATATCTTACTCAGTATTTTAACGAGAAAGAAATAGTTGATTGAAAATGAAGTATTTAAGGTTATTATCTAATCAATTATGTGTTTGCATCATTTTTATCTCATATATATGAATTAATACCCATGGACTGAAAATTCACAAAAACGTGGAAAACGGCATAATATTGCCTAATTCCATGATATTTTGTTTAAATCACATAAAGGAAAAGGGGATGATAAACGTCACAATATTGCTAAATTCGATGATTTTTCGTACGGAACAAAATGCAAGAAAACCATCTTAAAATGCAATATTATGCGAAACTCTGAGATTTCAAGGCCAAATCACATATCGTGATACTACATGAAATAGTATCGAAATATTGGTAAAAATGAATATATTTACGTAATATCAAACTACATGAAAACGTGAAAAAAGTCACTATTTAACCATATATGAGGATTTTAACTACAAATCATAGAGCGAGGTTTCGTATTATTTAGATCCAAGAAAAGACATATGACAATGTTGTTTCCAATACAAATGATAAAAATCAATGTGTTTTCATTAGAATTACCTAAAATGTTCCTGATTTTCCGTTTATATTGCCGATGGAAGATGTACACGTAAAACCGCTCTATTCCGGCTGAAACGTCGATATATGCAATAAAAACAGAACTTCTCCCCTTTTCAATATCTTACCCAGTAATTTAACGAGAAACAAATAGTTGATTGCAAATGAAGTATTTAAGGTTATTATCTAATCAATTATGTGTTTGCATCATTTTTATCGTATATATATGAATTAATACCCATGGACTGAAAATTCACAAAAACGTGGAAAACGGCAAAAGATTGCCTAATTCGATGATATTTTGTTTAAATCACATGAAGGAAAATGGGATGATAAACGTCAAAATATTGCTATATTCGATGATTTTTCGTCCGAAACAAAATGCAAGAAAACTTGCTTAAATGCAATATTATGCGATATTCGAAGATTTGAAGGCCAAATCACATATCGTGATACTACATGAAATAGTATCGGAATATAGGTAAAAATGAATATATTTGCGTAATATCAAACTACATGATTAACGTGAAAAAGTCACTATTTTACCATATATGAGGATTTTACCTTCAAATCATAGAGTGAGGTTTCGTTTTATTTAGATCCAAGAAAAGACATATGACAATGTTGTTTCCAATACAAATGATAAAAATCAATGTGTTTTCATTAGAATTAAAAAAATGTTCCTGATTTTCCGTTTATAATACCGATGGAAGATGTACACGAAAACCGCTCTATTCCGGCTGAAACGTCGATATATGCAATAAAATCAGAACTTCTCCCCCGTTTAATATCTTACTCAGTATTTTAACGAGAAAGAAATAGTTGATTGAAAATGAAGTATTTAAGGTTATTATCTAATCAATTATGTGTTTGCATCATTTTTATCTCATATATATGAATTAATACCCATGGACTGAAAATTCACAAAAACGTGGAAAACGGCAAAATATTGCCTAATTCGATGATATTTTGTTTAAATCACATAAAGGAAAAGGGGATGATAAACGTCAAAATATTGCTAAATTCGATAATTTTTCGTACGAAACAAAATGCAAGAAAACTTGCTTAAAATGCAATATTATGCGAAATTCAGAGATTTCAGGGCCAAATCACATATCGTGATACTACATGAAATAGTATCGAAATATTGGTAAAAATGAATATATTTACGTAATATCAAACTACATGAAAACGTGAAAAAAGTCACTATTTAACCATATTTGAGGATTTTAACTACAAATCATAGAGCGAGGTTTCGTATTATTTAGATGCAAGAAAAGACATATGACAATGTTGTTTCCAATACAAATGATAAAAATCAATGTGTTTTCATTAGAATTACCTAAAATGTTCCTGATTTTCCGTTTATATTGCCGATGGAAGATGTACACGTAAAACCGCTCTATTCCGGCTGAAACGTCGATATATGCAATAAAAACAGAACTTCTCCCCTTTTCAATATCTTACCCAGTAATTTAACGAGAAACAAATAGTTGATTGAAAATGAAGTATTTAAGGTTATTATCTAATCAATTATGTGTTTGCATCATTTTTATCGTATATATATGAATTAATACCCATGGACTGAAAATTCACAAAAACGTGGAAAACGGCAAAATATTGCCTAATTCGATGATATTTTGTTTAAATCACATAAAGGAAAAGGGGATGATAAACGTCAAAATATTGCTAAATTCGATGATTTTTCGTACGGAACAAAATGCAAGAAAACCATCTTAAAATGCAATATTATGCGAAACTCTGAGATTTCAAGGCCAAATCACATATCGTAATACTACATGAAATAGTATCGAAATATTGGTAAAAATGAATATATTTATGTAATATCAAACTACATGAAAAACGTGAAAAATTCACTATTTAACCATATTTGAGGATTTTAATTTCAAATCATAGAGCGAGGTTTCGTATTATTTTGATCCAAGAAAAGACATATGACAATGTTGTTTCCAATACAAATGATAAAAATCAATGTGTTTTCATTAGAATTAACTAAAATGTTCCTGATTTTCCGTACATATTACTGATGGAAGATGTACACGAAAATCGCTCTATTCCGGCTGAAACGTCGATATATGCAATAAAAACAGAACTTCTCCCCTTTTAAATATCTTACTCAGTATTTTAACGAGAAACAAATAGTTGATTGAAAATGAAGTATTTAAGGTTATTATCTAATCAATTATGTGTTTGCATCATTTTTATCGTATATATAATGAATTAATACCCATAGACTGAAAATTCACAAAAACGTGGAAAAACGGCAAATAATTGCCTAATTCGATGATATTTTGTTTAAATCAAATAAAGGAAAAGGGGAGGATAAACGTCAAAATATTGGTAAATTCGATGATTTTTCGTACGAAACAAAATGCAAGAAAACTTGCTTAAAATGCAATATTATGCGAAATTCTGAGATTTGAAGGCCAAATCACATATCGTGATACTACATGAAATAGTATCGAAATATTGGTAAAAATGAATATATATGCGTAATATCAAACTACATGATTAACGTGAAAAAGTTACTATTTTACCATATTTGAGGATTTTACCTTCAAATCATAGAACGAGGTTTCGTATTATTTAGTTCCAATAATATATGACAATGTTGTTTCCAATACAAATGATAAAAATCAATGTGTTTTCATTAGAATTAACTAAAATGTTCCTGATATTCCGTTTATATTACCGATGGAAGATGTATACGAAAACCGCTCTATTCCGGCTGGAACGTCGATATATGCAATAAAATCAGACCTTCTCCCCTTTTCAATATCTTACTCAGTATTTTAACGAGAAAGAAATAGTTGATTGAAAATGAAGTATTTAAGGTTATTATCTAATCAATTATGTGTTTGCATCATTTTTATCGCATATATATGAATTAATACCCATGGACTGAAAATTCACAAAAACGTGGAAAACGGCAAAATATTGCCTAATTCCATGATATTTTGTTTAAATCACGTAAAGGAAAAGGGGATGATAAACGTCAAAATATTGCTATATTCGATGATTTTTCGTACAAAACAAAATGCAAGAAAACTTGCTTTAAATGCAATATTATGCGAAATTCTGAGATTTCAAGGCCAAATCACATATCGTGATACAACATGAAATAGTATCGAAATATTGGTAAAAATGAATATGTAATATCAAACTACATGAAAAGCGTGAAAAAAGTCACTATTTAACCATATTTGAAGATTTTAACTCCAAATCATAGAGCGAGGTTTCGTATTATTTTGATGCAAGAAAAGACATATGACAATGTTGTTTCCAATACAAATGATAAAAATCAATGTGTTTTCATTAGAATTAACTAAAATGTTCCTGATTTTCCGTTTATATTACCGATGGAAGATGTACACGTAAAACCGCTCTAATCCGGCTGAAACGTCGATATATGCAATACAAACCGAACTTCTCCCCTTTTCAATATCTTACTCAGTATTTTAACGAGAAACAAATAGATGATTGCAATGAAGTATTTAAGGTTGTTATCTAATCAATTATGTGTTAGCATCATTTTTATCGTATATATATGAATTAATACCCATGGACTGAAAATTCACAAAAACGTGGAAAACGGCAAAATATTGCCTAATTCGATGATATTTTATTTAAATCACATGAAGGAAAAGGGGATGATAAATGTCAAAATATTGGTAAATTCGAGGATTTTTCGTATGAAACAAAATGCAAGAAAACTTGCTTAAAATGCAATATTATGCGAAATTCTGAGATTTGAAGGCCAAATCACATATCGTGATACTACATGAAATAGTATCGGAATATTGGTAAAAATGAATATATTTGCGTAATATCAAACTACATGAATAACGTGAAAAAGTCACTATTTTACCATATTTGAGGATTTTACCTTCAAATCATAGAGCGAGGTTTCGTATTATTTAGACCCAAGAAAAGACATATGACAATGTTGTTTCCAATACAAATGATAAAAATCAATGTGTTTTCATTAGAATTACCTAAAATGTTCCTGATTTTCCGTTTATATTGCCGATGGAAGATGTACACGTAAAACCGCTCTATTCCGGCTGAAACGTCGATATATGCAATAAAAACAGAACTTCTCCCCTTTTCAATATCTTACCCAGTAATTTAACGAGAAACAAATAGTTGATTGAAAATGAAGTATTTAAGGTTATTATCTAATCAATTATGTGTTTGCATCATTTTTATCGTATATATATGAATTAACACCCATGGACTGAAAATTCACAAAAACGTGGAAAACGGCAAAAGATTGCCTAATTCGATGATATTTTGTTTAAATCACATGAAGGAAAATGGGATGATAAACGTCAAAATATTGCTATATTCGATGATTTTTCGTCCGAAACAAAATGCAAGAAAACTTGCTTAAATGCAATATTATGCGATATTCGAAGATTTGAAGGCCAAATCACATATCGTGATACTACATGAAATAGTATCGGAATATAGGTAAAAATGAATATATTTGCGTAATATCAAACTACATGATTAACGTGAAAAAGTCACTATTTTACCATATGTGAGGATTTTACCTTCAAATCATAGAGTGAGGTTTCGTTTTATTTAGATCCAAGAAAAGACATATGACAATGTTGTTTCCAATACAAATGATAAAAATCAATGTGTTTTCATTAGAATTAAAAAAAATGTTCCTGATTTTCCGTTTATATTACCGATGGAAGATGTACACGAAAACCGCTCTATTCCGGCTGAAACGTCGATATATGCAATAAAATCAGAACTTCTCCCCCGTTTAATATCTTACTCAGTATTTTAACGAGAAAGAAATAGTTGATTGAAAATGAAGTATTTAAGGTTATTATCTAATCAATTATGTGTTTGCATCATTTTTATCTCATATATATGAATTAATACCCATGGACTGAAAATTCACAAAAACGTGGAAAACGGCAAAATATTGCCTAATTCCATGATATTTTGTTTAAATCACATAAAGGAAAAGGGGATGATAAACGTCAAAATATTGCTAAATTCGATGATTTTTCGTACGGAACAAAATGCAAGAAAACCATCTTAAAATGCAATATTATGCGAAACTCTGAGATTTCAAGGCCAAATCACATATCGTGATACTACATGAAATAGTATCGAAATATTGGTAAAAATGAATATATTTACGTAATATCAAACTACATGAAAACGTGAAAAAAGTCACTATTTAACCATATATGAGGATTTTAACTACAAATCATAAAGCGAGGTTTCGTATTATTTAGATCCAAGAAAAGACATATGACAATGTTGTTTCCAATACAAATGAAAAAATCAATGTGTTTTCATTAGAATTAACTAAAATGTTCCTGATTTTCCGTTTATATTGCCGATGGAAGATGTACACGTAAAACCGCTCTATTCCGGCTGAAACGTCGATATATGCAATAAAAACAGAACTTCTCCCCTTTTCAATATCTTACCCAGTAATTTAACGAGAAACATATAGATGATTGAAAATGAAGTATTTAAGGTTATTATCTAATCAATTATGTGTTTGCATCATTTTTATCGTATATATATGAATTAATACCCATGGACTGAAAATGCACAAAAACGTGGAAAACGGCAAAAGATTGCCTAATTCGATGATATTTTGTTTAAATCACATAAAGGAAAAGGGGATGATAAACGTCAAAATATTGCTAAATTCGATAATTTTTCGTACGAAACAAAATGCAAGAAAACTTGCTTAAAATGCAATATTATGCGAAATTCAGAGATTTCAGGGCCAAATCACATATCGTGATACTACATGAAATAGTATCGAAATATTGGTAAAAATGAATATATTTACGTAATATGAAACTACATGAAAACGTGAAAAAAGTCACTATTTAACCATATTTGAGGATTTTAACTACAAATCATAGAGCGAGGTTTCGTATTATTTAGATGCAAGAAAAGACATATGACAATGTTGTTTCCAATACAAATGATAAAAATCAATGTGTTTTCATTAGAATTACCTAAAATGTTCCTGATTTTCCGTTTATATTGCCGATGGAAGATGTACACGTAAGACCGCTCTATTCCGGCTGAAACGTCGATATATGCAATAAAAACAGAACTTCTCCCCTTTTCAATATCTTACCCAGTAATTTAACGAGAAACAAATAGTTGATTGAAAATGAAGTATTTAAGGTTATTATCTAATCAATTATGTGTTTGCATCATTTTTATCGTATATATATGAATTAATACCCATGGACTGAAAATTCACAAAAACGTGGAAAACGGCAAAATATTGCCTAATTCGATGATATTTTGTTTAAATCACATAAAGAAAAAGGGGATGATAAACGTCAAAATATTGCTAAATTCGATGATTTTTCGTACGGAACAAAGCAAGAAAACCATCTTAAAATGCAATATTATGCGAAACTCTGAGATTTCAAGGCCAAATCACATATCGTGATACTACATGAAATAGTATCGAAATATTGGTAAAAATGAATATATTTATGTAATATCAAACTACATGAAAAACGTGAAAAATTCACTATTTAACCATATTTGAGGATTTTAATTTCAAATCATAGAGCGAGGTTTCGTATTATTTTGATCCAAGAAAAGACATATGACAATGTTGTTTCCAATACAAATGATAAAAATCAATGTGTTTTCATTAGAATTAACTAAAATGTTCCTGATTTTCCGTACATATTACTGATGGAAGATGTACACGAAAATCGCTCTATTCCGGCTGAAACGTCGATATATGCAATAAAAACAGAACTTCTCCCCTTTTCAATATCTTACTCAGTATTTTAACGAGAAACAAATAGTTGATTGAAAATGAAGTATTTAAGGTTATTATCTAATCAATTATGTGTTTGCATCATTTTTATCGTATATATAATGAATTAATACCCATAGACTGAAAATTCACAAAAACGTGGAAAAACGGCAAATAATTGCCTAATTCGATGATATTTTGTTTAAATCAAATAAAGGAAAAGGGGAGGATAAACGTCAAAATATTGGTAAATTCGATGATTTTTCGTACGAAACAAAATGCAAGAAAACTTGCTTAAAATGCAATATTATGCGAAATTCTGAGATTTGAAGGCCAAATCACATATCGTGATACTACATGAAATAGTATCGAAATATTGGTAAAAATGAATATATATGCGTAATATCAAACTACATGATTAACGTGAAAAAGTTACTATTTTACCATATTTGAGGATTTTACCTTCAAATCATAGAACGAGGTTTCGTATTATTTAGTTCCAATAATATATGACAATGTTGTTTCCAATACAAATGATAAAAATCAATGTGTTTTCATTAGAATTAACTAAAATGTTCCTGATATTCCGTTTATATTACCGATGGAAGATGTACACGAAAACCGCTCTATTCCGGCTGGAACGTCGATATATGCAATAAAATCAGAACTTCTCCCCTTTTCAATATCTTACTCAGTATTTTAACGAGAAAGAAATAGTTGATTGAAAATGAAGTATTTAAGGTTATTATCTAATCAATTATGTGTTTGCATCATTTTTATCGCATATATATGAATTAATACCCATGGACTGAAAATTCACAAAAACGTGGAAAACGGCAAAATATTGCCTAATTCCATGATATTTTGTTTAAATCACATAAAGGAAAAGGGGATGATAAACGTCAAAATATTGCTATATTCGATGATTTTTCGTACAAAACAAAATGCAAGAAAACTTGCTTTAAATGCAATATTATGCGAAATTCTGAGATTTCAAGGCCAAATCACATATCGTGATACAACATGAAATAGTATCGAAATATTGGTAAAAATGAATATGTAATATCAAACTACATGAAAAACGTGAAAAAAGTCACTATTTAACCATATTTGAAGATTTTAACTCCAAATCATAGAGCGAGGTTTCGTATTATTTTGATGCAAGAAAAGACATATGACAATGTTGTTTCCAATACAAATGATAAAAATCAATGTGTTTTCATTAGAATTAACTAAAATGTTCCTGATTTTCCGTTTATATTACCGATGGAAGATGTACACGTAAAACCGCTCTAATCCGGCTGAAACGTCGATATATGCAATACAAACCGAACTTCTCCCCTTTTCAATATCTTACTCAGTATTTTAACGAGAAACAAATAGATGATTGCAATGAAGTATTTAAGGTTGTTATCTAATCAATTATGTGTTAGCATCATTTTTATCGTATATATATGAATTAATACCCATGGACTGAAAATTCACAAAAACGTGGAAAACGGCAAAATATTGCCTAATTCGATGATATTTTATTAAATCACATGAAGGAAAAGGGGATGATAAATGTCAAAATATTGGTAAATTCGAGGATTTTTCGTATGAAACAAAATGCAAGAAAACTTGCTTAAAATGCAATATTATGCGAAATTCTGAGATTTGAAGGCCAAATCACATATCGTGATACTACATGAAATAGTATCGAAATATTGGTAAAAATGAATATATTTGCGTAATAACAAACTACATGATTAACGTGAAAAAGTCACTATTTAACTATATTTGAGGATTTTAACTTCAAATCATAGAGCGAGGTTTCGTATTATTTTGATCCAAGAAAAGACATATGACAATGTTGTTTCCAATACAAATGATAAAAATCAATGTGTTTTCATTAGAATTAACTAAAATGTTCCTGATTTTCCGTTTATATTACCGATGGAAGATGTACACGTAAAACCACTCTATTCCGGCTGAAACATCGATATATGCAATAAAAACAGAACTTGTCCCCGTTTCAATATCTTACTCAGTATTTTAACGAGAAACAAATAGTTCATTGAAAATAAAGTATTTAAGGTATCTAATCAATAATGTGTTTTCATCATTTTTATCGTATATATAATGAATTAATACCCATAGACTGAAAATTCACAAAAACGTGGAAAAACGGCAAAATATTGCCTAATTCGATGATATTTTGTTTAAATCAAATAAAGGAAAAGGGGATGATAAACGTCAAAATATTGCTAAATTCGATGATTTTTCGTACGAAACAAAATGCTAGAAAACTTGCTTAAAATGCAATATTATGCGAAATTCTGAGATTTCAAGGCCAAATTTCAAGGCCGAGGTTTCGTATCGTGATACTACATGAAATAGTATCGAAATATTGGTAAAAATGAATATATTTACGTATTATCAAACTACATGAAAACGTGAAAAAGTCACTATTTAACCATATTTGAGGATTTTAACTACAAATCTTAGAGCGAGGTTTCGTATTATTTAGATCCAAGAAAAGACATATGACAATGTTGTTTCCAATACAAATGATAAAAATCAATATGTTTTCATTAGAATTAACTAAAATGTTCCTGATTTTCCGTTTATATTACCGATGGAAGATGTACACGTAAAACCGCTCTATTCCGGCTGAAACGTCGATATATGCAATAAAAACAGAACTTCTCCCCTTTTCAATATCTTACTCAGTATTTTAACGAGAAACAAATAGTTGATTGAAAATGAAGTATTTAAGGTTATTATCTAATCAATTATGTGTTTGCATCATTTTTATCGTATATATATGAATTAATACCCATGGACTGAAAATTCACAAAAACGTGGAAAACGGCAAAATATTGCCTAATTCCATGATATTTTGTTTAAATCACATGAAGGAAAATGGGATGATAAACGTCAAAATATTGCTATATTCGATGATTTTTCATACGAAACAAAATGCAAGAAAACTTGCTTAAATGCAATATTATGCGAAATTCTGAGATTTGAAGGCCAAATCACATATCGTGATACTACATGAAATAGTATCGAAATATTGGTAAAAATGAATATATTTGCGTAATAACAAACTACATGATTAACGTGAAAAAGTCACTATTTAACTATATTTGAGGATTTTAACTTCAAATCATAGAGCGAGGTTTCGTATTATTTTGATCCAAGAAAAGACATATGACAATGTTGTTTCCAATACAAATGATAAAAATCAATGTGTTTTCATTAGAATTAACTAAAATGTTCCTGATTTTCCGTTTATATTACCGATGGAAGATGTACACGTAAAACCACTCTATTCCGGCTGAAACATCGATATATGCAATAAAAACAGAACTTGTCCCCGTTTCAATATCTTACTCAGTATTTTAACGAGAAACAAATAGTTCATTGAAAATAAAGTATTTAAGGTATCTAATCAATAATGTGTTTTCATCATTTTTATCGTATATATAATGAATTAATACCCATAGACTGAAAATTCACAAAAACGTGGAAAAACGGCAAAATATTGCCTAATTCGATGATATTTTGTTTAAATCAAATAAAGGAAAAGGGGATGATAAACGTCAAAATATTGCTAAATTCGATGATTTTTCGTACGAAACAAAATGCTAGAAAACTTGCTTAAAATGCAATATTATGCGAAATTCTGAGATTTCAAGGCCAAATTTCAAGGCCGAGGTTTCGTATCGTGATACTACATGAAATAGTATCGAAATATTGGTAAAAATGAATATATTTACGTATTATCAAACTACATGAAAACGTGAAAAAGTCACTATTTAACCATATTTGAGGATTTTAACTACAAATCTTAGAGCGAGGTTTCGTATTATTTAGATCCAAGAAAAGACATATGACAATGTTGTTTCCAATACAAATGATAAAAATCAATATGTTTTCATTAGAATTAACTAAAATGTTCCTGATTTTCCGTTTATATTACCGATGGAAGATGTACACGTAAAACCGCTCTATTCCGGCTGAAACGTCGATATATGCAATAAAAACAGAACTTCTCCCCTTTTCAATATCTTACTCAGTATTTTAACGAGAAACAAATAGTTGATTGAAAATGAAGTATTTAAGGTTATTATCTAATCAATTATGTGTTTGCATCATTTTTATCGTATATATATGAATTAATACCCATGGACTGAAAATTCACAAAAACGTGGAAAACGGCAAAATATTGCCTAATTCCATGATATTTTGTTTAAATCACATGAAGGAAAATGGGATGATAAACGTCAAAATATTGCTATATTCGATGATTTTTCATACGAAACAAAATGCAAGAAAACTTGCTTAAATGCAATATTATGCGAAATTCTGAGATTTGAAGGCCAAATCACATATCGTGATACTACATGAAATAGTATCGAAATATTGGTAAAAATGAATATATTTATGTAATATCAAACTACATGAAAAACGTGAAAAAAGTCACTATTTAACCATATTTGAGGATTTTAACTTCAAATCATAGAGCGAGGTTTCGTATTATTTTGATAGAAGAAAAGACATATGACAATGTTGTTTCCAATACAAATGATAAAAATAAATGTATTTTCATTAGAATTAACTAAAATGTTCCTGATTTTCCGTACATATTACTGATGGAAGATGTACACGAAAATCGCTCTATTCCGGCTGAAACGTCGATATATGCAATAAAAACAGAACTACTCCCCTTTTCAATATCTTACTCACTATTTTAACGAGAAACAAATAGTTGATTGAAAATGAAGTATTTAAGGTTATTATCTAATCAATTATGTGTTTGCATCATTTTTATCGTATATGTAATGAATTAATACCCATAGACTGAAAATTCACAAAAACGTGGAAAAACGGCAAAATAATTGCCTAATTCGATGATATTTTGTTTAAATCAAATAAAGGAAAAGGGGATGATAAACGTCAAAATATTCGTAAATTCGATGATTTTTCGTACGAAACAAAATGCAAGAAAACTTGCTTAAAATGCAATATTATGCGAAATTCTGAGATTTGAAGGCCAAATCACATATCGTGATACTACATGAAATAGTATCGAAATATTGGTAAAAATGAATATATTTGCGTAATATCAAACTACATGATTAACGTGAAAAAGTTACTATTTTACCATATTTGAGGATTTTACCTTTAAATCATAGAGCGAGGTTTCGTATTATTTAGTTCCAAGAAAAGACATATGACAATGTTGTTTCCAAAACAAATGATAAAAATCAATGTGTTTTCATTAGAATTAACTAAAATGTTCCTGATTTTCCGTCTATATTACCGATGGAAGATGTACACGTAAAACCGCTCTATTCCGGCTGAAACGTCGATATATGCAATAAAAACAGAACTTGTCCCCGTTTCAATATCTTACTCAGTATTTTAACGAGAAACAAATAGTTGATTGAAAATGAAGTATTTGAGGTTATTATCTAATCAATTATGTGTTTGCATCATTTTTATCGTATATATAATGAATTAATACCCATGGACTGAAAATTCACAAAAACGTGGAAAACGGCAAAATATTGCCTAATTCGATGATATTTTGTTTAAATCAAATAAAGGAAAAGGGGATGATAAACGTCAAAATATTGCTAAATTCGATGATTTTTCGTACGAAACAAAATGCTAGAAAACTTGCTTAAAATGCAATATTATGCGAAATTCTGAGATTTCAAGGCCAAATTTCAAGGCCGAGGTTTCGTATCGTGATACTACATGAAATAGTATCGAAATATTGGTAAAAATGAATATATTTACGTAATATCAAACTACATGAAAACGTGAAAAAAGTCACTATTTAACCATATTTGAGGATTTTAACTACAAATCATAGAGAGAGGTTTCGTATTATTTAGATCCAAGAAAAGACATATGACAATGTTGTTTCCAATACAAATGATAAAAATCAATGTGTTTTCATTAGAATTACCTAAAATGTTCCTGATTTTCCGTTTATATTGCCGATGGAAAATGTACACGTAAAACCGCTCTATTCCGGCTGAAACGTCGATATATGCAATAAAAACAGAACTTCTCCCCTTTTCAATATCTTACCCAGTATTTTAACGAGAAACAAATAGTTGATTGAAAATGAAGTATTTAAGGTTATTATCTAATCAATTATGTGTTTGCATCATTTTTATCGTATATATATGAATTAATACCCATGGACTGAAAATTCACAAAACGTGGAAAACGGCAAAAGATTGCCTAATTCGATGATATTTTGTTTAAATCACATGAAGGAAAATGGGATGATAAACGTCAAAATATTGCTATATTCGATGATTTTTCGTCCGGAACAAAATGCAAGAAAACTTGCTTAAATGCAATATTATGCGATATTCGGAGATTTGAAGGTAAAATCACATATCGTGATACTACATGAAATAGTATCGGAATACAGGTAAAAATGAATATATATGCGTAATATCAAACTACATGATTAACGTGAAAAAGTCACTATTTTACCATATTTGAGGATTTTACTTTCAAATCATAGAGTGAGGTTTCGTTTTATTTAGATCCAAGAAAAGACATATGACAATGTTGTTTCCAATACAAATGATAAAAATCAATGTGTTTTCATTAGAATTAAAAAAAATGTTCCTGATTTTCCGTTTATATTACCGATGGAAGATGTACACGAAAACCGCTCTATTCCGGCTGAAACGTCGATATATGCAATAAAATCAGAACTTCTCCCCCGTTTAATATCTTACTCAGTATTTTAACGAGAAAGAAATAGTTGATTGAAAATGAAGTATTTAAGGTTATTATCTAATCAATTATGTGTTTGCATCATTTTTATCTCATATATATGAATTAATACCCATGGACTGAAAATTCACAAAAACGTGGAAAACGGCAAAATATTGCCTAATTCGATGATATTTTGTTTAAATCACATAAAGGAAAAGGGGATGATAAACGTCAAAATATTGCTAAATTCGATGATTTTTCGTACGGAACAAAATGCAAGAAAACCATCTTAAAATGCAATATTATGGGAAACTCTGAGATTTCAAGGCCAAATCACATATCGTGATACTACATGAAATAGTATCGAAATATTGGTAAAAATGAATATATTTACGTAATATCAAACTACATGAAAAACGTGAAAAATTCACTATTTAACCATATTTGAGGATTTTAATTTCAAATCATAGAGCGAGGTTTCGTATTATTTTGATCCAAGAAAAGACATATGACAATGTTGTTTCCAATACAAATGATAAAAATCAATGTGTTTTCATTAGAATTAACTAAAATGTTCCTGATTTTCCGTTTATATTACCGATGGAAGATGTACACGTAAAACCGCTCTAATCCGGCTGAAATGTCGATATATGCAATACAAACCGAACTTCTCCCCTTTTCAATATCTTACTCAGTATTTTAACGAGAAACAAATAGATGATTTCAATGAAGTATTTAAGGTTATTATCTAATCAATTATGTGTTTGCATCATTTTTATCGTATATATATGAATTAATACCCATGGACTGAAAATTCACAAAAACGTGGAAAACGGCAAAATATTGCCTAATTCGATGATATTTTATTTAAATCATATGAAGGAAAAGGGGATGATAAACGTCAAAATATTGGTAAATTCGATGATTTTTCGTACGAAACAAAATGCAAGAAAACTTGCTTAAAATGCAATATTATGCGAAATTCTGAGATTTCAAGGCCAAATCACATATCGTGATACTACATGAAATAGTATCGAAATATTGGTAAAAATGAATATATTTGCGTAATATCAAACTACATGATTAACGTGAAAAAGTCACTATTTTACCATATATGAGAATTTTACCTTCAAATCATAGAGCGAGGTTTCGTATTATTTAGTTCCAAGAAAAGACATATGACAATGTTGTATCCAATACAAATGATAAAAATCAATGTGTTTTCATTAGAATTAACTAAAATGTTCCTGATTTTCCGTTTATATTACCGATGGAAGATGTACACGTAAAACCGCTCTATTCCGGCTGAAACGTCGATATATGCAATAAAAACAGAACTTCTCCCCTTTTCAATATCTTACTCAGTATTTTAACGAGAAACAAATAGTTGATTGAAAATGAAGTATTTAAGGTTATTATCTAATCAATTATGTGTTTGCATCATTTTTATCGTATATATATGAATTAATACCCATGGACTGAAAATTCACAAAAACGTGGAAAACGGCAAAATATTGCCTAATTCCATGATATTTTGTTAAAATCACATGAAGGAAAATGGGATGATAAACGGCAAAATATTGCTATATTCGATGATTTTTCGTACGAAACAAAATGCAAGAAAACTTGCTTAAATGCAATATTATGCGAAATTCTGAGATTTGAAGGCCAAATCACATATCGTGATACTACATGAAATAGTATCGGAATATTGGTAAAAATGAATATATTTGCGTAATATCAAACTACATGAATAACGTGAAAAAGTCACTATTTTACCATATTTGAGGATTTTACCTTCAAATCATAGAGCGAGGTTTCGTATTATTTAGACCCAAGAAAAGACATATGACAATGTTGTTTCCAATACAAATGATAAAAATCAATGTGTTTTCATTAGAATTAACTAAAATGTTCCTGATTTTCCGTTTATATTACCGATGGCAGATGTACACGAAAACCGCTCTATTCCGGCTGGAACGTCGATATATGCAATAAAATCAGAACTTCTCCCCCGTTTAATATCTTACTCAGTATTTTAACGAGAAAGAAATAGTTGATTGAAAATGAAGTATTTAAGGTTATTATCTAATCAATTATGTGTTTGCATCATTTTTATCGCATATATATGAATTAATACCCATGGACTGAAAATTCACAAAAACGTGGAAAACGGCAAAATATTGCCTAATTCCATGATATTTTGTTTAAATCACATAAAGGAAAAGGGGATGATAAACGTCAAAATATTGCTAAATTCGATGATTTTTCGTACAAAACAAAATGCAAGAAAACTTGCTTAAAATGCAATATTATGCGAAATTCTGAGATTTGAAGGCCAAATCACATATCGTGATACTACATGAAATAGTATCGAAATATTGGTAAAAATGAATATATTTGCGTAATAACAAACTACATGATTAACGTGAAAAAGTCACTATTTAACTATATTTGAGGATTTTAACTTCAAATCATAGAGCGAGGTTTCGTATTATTTTGATCCAAGAAAAGACATATGACAATGTTGTTTCCAATACAAATGATAAAAATCAATGTGTTTTCATTAGAATTAACTAAAATGTTCCTGATTTTCCGTTTATATTACCGATGGAAGATGTACACGTAAAACCGCTCTATTCCGGCTGAAACATCGATATATGCAATAAAAACAGAACTTGTCCCCGTTTCAATATCTTACTCAGTATTTTAACGAGAAACAAATAGTTCATTGAAAATAAAGTATTTAAGGTATCTAATCATTAATGTGTTTTCATCATTTTTATCGTATATATAATGAATTAATACCCATATACTGAAAATTCACAAAAACGTGGAAAAACGGCAAAATATTGCCTAATTCGATGATATTTTGTTTAAATCAAATAAAGGAAAAGGGGATGATAAACGTCAAAATATTGCTAAATTCGATGATTTTTCGTACGAAACAAAATGCAAGAAAACTTGCTTAAAATGCAATATTATGCGAAATTCTGAGATTTCAAGGCCAAATCACATATCGTGATACTACATGAAGTAGTATCGAAATATTGGTAAAAATGAATATATTTACGTAATATCAAACTACATGAAAACGTGAAAAAGTCACTATTTAACCATATTTGAGGATTTTAACTACAAATCATAGAGCGAGGTTTCGTATTATTTAGATCCAAGAAAAGACATATGACAATGTTGTTTCCAATACAAATGATAAAAATCAATGTGTTTTCATTAGAATTAACTAAAATGTTCCTGATTTTCCGTTTATATTACCGATGGAAGATGTACACGTAAAACCGCTCTAATCCGGCTGAAATGTCGATATATGCAATACAAACCGAACTTCTCCCCTTTTCAATATCTTACTCAGTATTTTAACGAGAAACAAATAGATGATTTCAATGAAGTATTTAAGGTTATTATCTAATCAATTATGTGTTTGCATCATTTTTATCGTATATATATATGAATTAATACCCATGGACTGAAAATTCACAAAAACGTGGAAAACGGCAAAATATTGCCTAATTCGATGATATTTTATTTAAATCACATGAAGGAAAGGGGGATGATAAACGTCAAAATATTGGTAAATTCGATGATTTTTCGTACGAAACAAAATGCAAGAAAACTTGCTTAAAATGCAATATTATGCGAAATTCTGAGATTTCAAGGCCAAATCACATATCGTGATACTACATGAAATAGTATCGAAATATTGGTAAAAATGAATATATTTGCGTAATATCAAACTACATGATTAACGTGAAAAAGTCACTATTTTACCATATATGAGAATTTTACCTTCAAATCATAGAGCGAGGTTTCGTATTATTTAGTTCCAAGAAAAGACATATGACAATGTTGTTTCCAATACAAATGATAAAAATCAATGTGTTTTCATTAGAATTAACTAAAACGTTCCTGATTTTCCGTTTATATTACCGTTGGAAGATGTACACGTAAAACCGCTCTATTCCGGCTGAAACGTCGATATATGCAATAAAAACAGAACTTCTCCCCTTTTCAATATCTTACTCAATATTTTAACGAGAAACAAATAGTTGATTGAAAATGAATTATTTAAGGTTATTATCTAATCAATTATGTGTTTGCATCATTTTTATCGTATATATATGAATTAATACCCATGGACTGAAAATTCACAAAAACGTGGAAAACGGCAAAATATTGCCTAATTCCATGATATTTTGTTTAAATCACATGAAGGAAAATAGGATGATAAACGTCAAAATATTGCTATATTCGATGATTTTTCGTACGAAACAAAATGCAAGAAAACTTGCTTAAATGCAATATTATCCGAAATTCTGAGATTTGAAGGCCAAATCACATATCGTGATACTACATGAAATAGTATCGGAATATTGGTAAAAATGAATATATTTGCGTAATATCAAACTACATGAATAACGTGAAAAAGTCACTATTTTACCATATTTGAGGATTTTACCTTCAAATCATAGAGCGAGGTTTCGTATTATTTAGACCCAAGAAAAGACATATGACAATGTTGTTTCCAATACAAATGATAAAAATCAATGTGTTTTCATTAGAATTAACTAAAATGTTCCTGATTTTCCGTTTATATTACCGATGGAAGATGTACACGAAAACCGCTCTATTCCGGCTGAAAGTCGATATATGCAATAAAATCAGAACTTCTCCCCCGTTTAATATCTTACTCAGTATTTAACGAGAAAGAAATAGTTGATTGAAAATGAAGTATTTAAGGTTATTATCTAATCAATTATGTGTTGGCATCATTTTTATCGCATATATATGAATACCCATGGACTGAAAATTCACAAAAACGTGGAAAACGGCAAAATATTGCCTAATTCCATGATATTTTGTTTAAATCACATAAAGGAAAAGGGGATGATAAACGTCAAAATATTGCTAAATTCGATGATTTTTCGTACGAAACAAAATGCAAGAAAACTTGCTTAAAATGCAATATTATGCGAAATTCTGAGATTTCAAGGCCAAATCACATATCGTGATACAACATGAAATAGTATAGAAATATTGGTTAAAATGAATATGTAATATCAAACTACATGAAAAACGTGAAAAAAGTCACTATTTAACCATATTTGAGGATTTTAACTTCAAATCATAGAGCGAGGTTTCGTATTATTTTGATCCAAGAAAAGACATATGACAATGTTGTTTCCAATACAAATGATAAAAATCAATGTGTTTTCAATAGAATTAACTAAAATGTTCCTGATTTTCCGTTTATATTACCGATGGAAGATGTACACGAAAACCGCTCTATTCCGGCTGAAACGTCGATATATGCAATAAAATCAGAACTTCTCCCCCGTTTAATATCTTACTCAGTATTTTAACGAGAAAGAAATAGTTGATTGAAAATGAAGTATTTAAGGTTATTATCTAATCAATTATGTGTTTGCATCATTTTTATCTCATATATAATGAATTAATACCCATGGACTGAAAATTCACAAAAACGTGGAAAACGGCAAAATATTGCCTAATTCGATGATATTTTGTTTAAATCACATAAAGGAAAAGGGGATGATAAACGTCAAAATATTGCTAAATTCGATGATTTTTCGTACGGAACAAAATGCAAGAAAACCATCTTAAAATGCAATATTATGGGAAACTCTGAGATTTCAAGGCCAAATCACATATCGTGATACTACATGAAATAGTATCGAAATATTGGTAAAAATGAATATATTTACGTAATATCAAACTACATGATAAACGTGAAAAATTCACTATTTAACCATATTTGAGGATTTTAATTTCAAATCATAGAGCGAGGTTTCGTATTATTTTGATCCAAGAAAAGACATATGACAATGTTGTTTCCAATACAAATGATAAAAATCAATGTGTTTTCATTAGAATTAACTAAAATGTTCCTGATTTTCCGTTTATATTACCGATGGAAGATGTACACGTAAAACCGCTCTAATCCGGCTGAAATGTCGATATATGCAATACAAACCGAACTTCTCCCCTTTTCAATATCTTACTCAGTATTTTAACGAGAAACAAATAGATGATTTAAATGAAGTATTTAAGGTTATTATCTAATCAATTATGTGTTTGCATCATTTTTATCGTATATATATGAATTAATACCCATGGACTGAAAATTCACAAAAACGTGGAAAACGGCAAAATATTGCCTAATTCCGATGATATTTTATTTAAATCATATGAAGGAAAAGGGGATGATAAACGTCAAAATATTGCTAAATTCGATGATTTTTCGCACGAAACAAAATGCAAGAAAACTTGCTTTAAAATGCAATATTATGCGAAATTCTGAGATTTCAAGGCCAAATCACATATCGTGATACAACATGAAATAGTATCGAAATATTGGTAAAAATGAATATGTTAATATCAAACTACATGAAAAGCGTGAAAAAAGTCACTATTTAACCATATTTGAAGATTTTAACTCCAAATCATAGAGCGAGGTTTCGTATTATTTTGATGCAAGAAAAGACATATGACAATGTTGTTTCCAATACAAATGATAAAAATCAATGTGTTTTCATTAGAATTAACTAAAATGTTCCTGATTTTCCGTTTATATTACCGATGGAAGATGTACACGTAAAACCGCTCTAATCCGGCTGAAACGTCGATATATGCAATACAAAACCGAACTTCTCCCCTTTTCAATATCTTACTCAGTATTTTAACGAGAAACAAATAGATGATTGCAATGAAGTATTTAAGGTTGTTATCTAATCAATTATGTGTTAGCATCATTTTTATCGTATATATATGAATTAATACCCATGGACTGAAAATTCACAAAAACGTGGAAAAACGGCAAAATATTGCCTAATTCGATGATATTTATTTAAATCACATGAAGGAAAAGGGGATGATAAATGTCAAAATATTGGTAAATTCGAGGATTTTTCGTATGAAACAAAATGCAAGAAAACTTGCTTAAAATGCAATATTATGCGAAATTCTGAGATTTGAAGGCCAAATCACATATCGTGATACTACATGAAATAGTATCGGAATATTGGTAAAAATGAATATATTTGCGTAATATCAAACTACATGAATAACGTGAAAAAGTCACTATTTTACCATATTTGAGGATTTTACCTTCAAATCATAGAGCGAGGTTTCGTATTATTTAGACCCAAGAAAAGACATATGACAATGTTGTTTCCAATACAAATGATAAAAATCAATGTGTTTTCATTAGAATTACCTAAAATGTTCCTGATTTTCCGTTTATATTGCCGATGGAAGATGTACACGTAAAACCGCTCTATTCCGGCTGAAACGTCGATATATGCAATAAAAACAGAACTTCTCCCCTTTTCAATATCTTACCCAGTAATTTAACGAGAAACAAATAGTTGATTGAAAATGAAGTATTTAAGGTTATTATCTAATCAATTATGTGTTTGCATCATTTTTATCGTATATATATGAATTAACACCATGGACTGAAAATTCACAAAAACGTGGAAAACGGCAAAAGATTGCCTAATTCGATGATATTTGTTTAAATCACATGAAGGAAAATGGGATGATAAACGTCAAAATATTGCTATATTCGATGATTTTTCGTCCGAAACAAAAATGCAAGAAAACTTGCTTAAATGCAATATTATGCGATATTCGAAGATTTGAAGGCCAAATCACATATCGTGATACTACATGAAATAGTATCGGAATATAGGTAAAAATGAATATATTTGCGTAATATCAAACTACATGATTAACGTGAAAAAGTCACTATTTACCATATGTGAGGATTTTACCTTCAAATCATAGAGTGAGGTTTCGTTTTATTTAGATCCAAGAAAAGACATATGACAATGTTGTTTCCAATACAAATGATAAAAATCAATGTGTTTTCATTAGAATTAAAAAAATGTTCCTGATTTTCCGTTTATATTACCGATGGAAGATGTACACGAAAACCGCTCTATTCCGGCTGAAACGTCGATATATGCAATAAAATCAGAACTTCTCCCCCGTTTAATATCTTACTCAGTATTTTAACGAGAAAGAAATAGTTGATTGAAAATGAAGTATTTAAGGTTATTATCTAATCAATTATGTGTTTGCATCATTTTTATCTCATATATATGAATTAATACCCATGGACTGAAAATTCACAAAAACGTGGAAAACGGCAAAATATTGCCTAATTCCATGATATTTTGTTTAAATCACATAAAGGAAAAGGGGATGATAAACGTCAAAATATTGCTAAATTCGATGATTTTTCGTACGGAACAAAATGCAAGAAAACCATCTTAAAATGCAATATTATGCGAAACTCTGAGATTTCAAGGCCAAATCACATATCGTGATACTACATGAAATAGTATCGAAATATTGGTAAAAATGAATATATTTACGTAATATCAAACTACATGAAAACGTGAAAAAAGTCACTATTTAACCATATATGAGGATTTTAACTACAAATCATAAAGCGAGGTTTCGTATTATTTAGATCCAAGAAAAGACATATGACAATGTTGTTTCCAATACAAATGAAAAAATCAATGTGTTTTCATTAGAATTAACTAAAATGTTCCTGATTTTCCGTTTATATTGCCGATGGAAGATGTACACGTAAAACCGCTCTATTCCGGCTGAAACGTCGATATATGCAATAAAAACAGAACTTCTCCCCTTTTCAATATCTTACCCAGTAATTTAACGAGAAACATATAGATGATTGAAAATGAAGTATTTAAGGTTATTATCTAATCAATTATGTGTTTGCATCATTTTATCGTATATATATGAATTAATACCCATGGACTGAAAATGCACAAAAACGTGGAAAACGGCAAAAGATTGCCTAATTCGATGATATTTTGTTTAAATCACATAAAGGAAAAGGGGATGATAAACGTCAAAATATTGCTAAATTCGATAATTTTTCGTACGAAACAAAATGCAGAAAACTTGCTTAAAATGCAATATTATGCGAAATTCAGAGATTTCAGGGCCAAATCACATATCGTGATACTACATGAAATAGTATCGAAATATTGGTAAAAATGAATATATTTACGTAATATGAAACTACATGAAAACGTGAAAAAAGTCACTATTTAACCATATTTGAGGATTTTAACTACAAATCATAGAGCGAGGTTTCGTATTATTTAGATGCAAGAAAAGACATATGACAATGTTGTTTCCAATACAAATGATAAAAATCAATGTGTTTTCATTAGAATTACCTAAAATGTTCCTGATTTTCCGTTTATATTGCCGATGGAAGATGTACACGTAAGACCGCTCTATTCCGGCTGAAACGTCGATATATGCAATAAAAACAGAACTTCTCCCCTTTTCAATATCTTACCCAGTATTTAACGAGAAACAAATAGTTGATTGAAAATGAAGTATTTAAGGTTATTATCTAATCAATTATGTGTTTGCATCATTTTTATCGTATATATATGAATTAATACCCATGGACTGAAAATTCACAAAAACGTGGAAAACGGCAAAATATTGCCTAATTCGATGATATTTTGTTTAAATCACATAAAGAAAAAGGGGATGATAAACGTCAAAATATTGCTAAATTCGATGATTTTTCGTACGGAACAAAGCAAGAAAACCATCTTAAAATGCAATATTATGCGAAACTCTGAGATTTCAAGGCCAAATCACATATCGTGATACTACATGAAATAGTATCGAAATATTGGTAAAAATGAATATATTTATGTAATATCAAACTACATGAAAAACGTGAAAAATTCACTATTTAACCATATTTGAGGATTTTAATTTCAAATCATAGAGCGAGGTTTCGTATTATTTTGATCCAAGAAAAGACATATGACAATGTTGTTTCCAATACAAATGATAAAAATCAATGTGTTTTTCATTAGAATTAACTAAAATGTTCCTGATTTTCCGTACATATTACTGATGGAAGATGTACACGAAAATCGCTCTATTCCGGCTGAAACGTCGATATATGCAATAAAAACAGAACTTCTCCCCTTTTCAATATCTTACTCAGTATTTTAACGAGAAACAAATAGTTGATTGAAAATGAAGTATTTAAGGTTATTATCTAATCAATTATGTGTTTGCATCATTTTTATCGTATATATAATGAATTAATACCCATAGACTGAAAATTCACAAAAACGTGGAAAAACGGCAAATAATTGCCTAATTCGATGATATTTTGTTTAAATCAAATAAAGGAAAAGGGGAGGATAAACGTCAAAATATTGGTAAATTCGATGATTTTTCGTACGAAACAAAATGCAAGAAAACTTGCTTAAAATGCAATATTATGCGAAATTCTGAGATTTGAAGGCCAAATCACATATCGTGATACTACATGAAATAGTATCGAAATATTGGTAAAAATGAATATATATGCGTAATATCAAACTACATGATTAACGTGAAAAAGTTACTATTTTACCATATTTGAGGATTTTACCTTCAAATCATAGAACGAGGTTTCGTATTATTTAGTTCCAATAATATATGACAATGTTGTTTCCAATACAAATGATAAAAATCAATGTGTTTTCATTAGAATTAACTAAATGTTCCTGATATTCCGTTTATATTACCGATGGAAGATGTACACGAAAACCGCTCTATTCCGGCTGGAACGTCGATATATGCAATAAAATCAGAACTTCTCCCCTTTTCAATATCTTACTCAGTATTTTAACGAGAAAGAAATAGTTGATTGAAAATGAAGTATTTAAGGTTATTATCTAATCAATTATGTGTTTGCATCATTTTTATCGCATATATATGAATTAATACCCATGGACTGAAAATTCACAAAAACGTGGAAAACGGCAAAATATTGCCTAATTCCATGATATTTTGTTTAAATCACATAAAGGAAAAGGGGATGATAAACGTCAAAATATTGCTATATTCGATGATTTTTCGTACAAAACAAAATGCAAGAAAACTTGCTTTAAATGCAATATTATGCGAAATTCTGAGATTTCAAGGCCAAATCACATATCGTGATACAACATGAAATAGTATCGAAATATTGGTAAAAATGAATATGTAATATCAAACTACATGAAAAACGTGAAAAAAGTCACTATTTAACCATATTTGAAGATTTTAACTCCAAATCATAGAGCGAGGTTTCGTATTATTTTGATGCAAGAAAAGACATATGACAATGTTGTTTCCAATACAAATGATAAAAATCAATGTGTTTTCATTAGAATTAACTAAAATGTTCCTGATTTTCCGTTTATATTACCGATGGAAGATGTACACGTAAAACCGCTCTAATCCGGCTGAAACGTCGATATATGCAATACAAACCGAACTTCTCCCCTTTTCAATATCTTACTCAGTATTTTAACGAGAAACAAATAGATGATTGCAATGAAGTATTTAAGGTTGTTATCTAATCAATTATGTGTTAGCATCATTTTTATCGTATATATATGAATTAATACCCATGGACTGAAAATTCACAAAAACGTGGAAAACGGCAAAATATTGCCTAATTCGATGATATTTTATTTAAATCACATGAAGGAAAAGGGGATGATAAATGTCAAAATATTGGTAAATTCGAGGATTTTTCGTATGAAACAAAATGCAAGAAAACTTGCTTAAAATGCAATATTATGCGAAATTCTGAGATTTGAAGGCCAAATCACATATCGTGATACTACATGAAATAGTATCGAAATATTGGTAAAAATGAATATATTTGCGTAATAACAAACTACATGATTAACGTGAAAAAGTCACTATTTAACTATATTTGAGGATTTTAACTTCAAATCATAGAGCGAGGTTTCGTATTATTTTGATCCAAGAAAAGACATATGACAATGTTGTTTCCAATACAAATGATAAAAATCAATGTGTTTTCATTAGAATTAACTAAAATGTTCCTGATTTTCCGTTTATATTACCGATGGAAGATGTACACGTAAAACCACTCTATTCCGGCTGAAACATCGATATATGCAATAAAAACAGAACTTGTCCCCGTTTCAATATCTTACTCAGTATTTTAACGAGAAACAAATAGTTCATTGAAAATAAAGTATTTAAGGTATCTAATCAATAATGTGTTTTCATCATTTTTATCGTATATATAATGAATTAATACCCATAGACTGAAAATTCACAAAAACGTGGAAAAACGGCAAAATATTGCCTAATTCGATGATATTTTGTTTAAATCAAATAAAGGAAAAGGGGATGATAAACGTCAAAATATTGCTAAATTCGATGATTTTTCGTACGAAACAAAATGCTAGAAAACTTGCTTAAAATGCAATATTATGCGAAATTCTGAGATTTCAAGGCCAAATTTCAAGGCCGAGGTTTCGTATCGTGATACTACATGAAATAGTATCGAAATATTGGTAAAAATGAATATATTTACGTATTATCAAACTACATGAAAACGTGAAAAAGTCACTATTTAACCATATTTGAGGATTTTAACTACAAATCTTAGAGCGAGGTTTCGTATTATTTAGATCCAAGAAAAGACATATGACAATGTTGTTTCCAATACAAATGATAAAAATCAATATGTTTTCATTAGAATTAACTAAAATGTTCCTGATTTTCCGTTTATATTACCGATGGAAGATGTACACGTAAAACCGCTCTATTCCGGCTGAAACGTCGATATATGCAATAAAAACAGAACTTCTCCCCTTTTCAATATCTTACTCAGTATTTTAACGAGAAACAAATAGTTGATTGAAAATGAAGTATTTAAGGTTATTATCTAATCAATTATGTGTTTGCATCATTTTTATCGTATATATATGAATTAATACCCATGGACTGAAAATTCACAAAAACGTGGAAAACGGCAAAATATTGCCTAATTCCATGATATTTTGTTTAAATCACATGAAGGAAAATGGGATGATAAACGTCAAAATATTGCTATATTCGATGATTTTTCATACGAAACAAAATGCAAGAAAACTTGCTTAAATGCAATATTATGCGAAATTCTGAGATTTGAAGGCCAAATCACATATCGTGATACTACATGAAATAGTATCGAAATATTGGTAAAAATGAATATATTTGCGTAATAACAAACTACATGATTAACGTGAAAAAGTCACTATTTAACTATATTTGAGGATTTTAACTTCAAATCATAGAGCGAGGTTTCGTATTATTTTGATCCAAGAAAAGACATATGACAATGTTGTTTCCAATACAAATGATAAAAATCAATGTGTTTTCATTAGAATTAACTAAAATGTTCCTGATTTTCCGTTTATATTACCGATGGAAGATGTACACGTAAAACCACTCTATTCCGGCTGAAACATCGATATATGCAATAAAAACAGAACTTGTCCCCGTTTCAATATCTTACTCAGTATTTTAACGAGAAACAAATAGTTCATTGAAAATAAAGTATTTAAGGTATCTAATCAATAATGTGTTTTCATCATTTTTATCGTATATATAATGAATTAATACCCATAGACTGAAAATTCACAAAAACGTGGAAAAACGGCAAAATATTGCCTAATTCGATGATATTTTGTTTAAATCAAATAAAGGAAAAGGGGATGATAAACGTCAAAATATTGCTAAATTCGATGATTTTTCGTACGAAACAAAATGCTAGAAAACTTGCTTAAAATGCAATATTATGCGAAATTCTGAGATTTCAAGGCCAAATTTCAAGGCCGAGGTTTCGTATCGTGATACTACATGAAATAGTATCGAAATATTGGTAAAAATGAATATATTTACGTATTATCAAACTACATGAAAACGTGAAAAAGTCACTATTTAACCATATTTGAGGATTTTAACTACAAATCTTAGAGCGAGGTTTCGTATTATTTAGATCCAAGAAAAGACATATGACAATGTTGTTTCCAATACAAATGATAAAAATCAATATGTTTTCATTAGAATTAACTAAAATGTTCCTGATTTTCCGTTTATATTACCGATGGAAGATGTACACGTAAAACCGCTCTATTCCGGCTGAAACGTCGATATATGCAATAAAAACAGAACTTCTCCCCTTTTCAATATCTTACTCAGTATTTTAACGAGAAACAAATAGTTGATTGAAAATGAAGTATTTAAGGTTATTATCTAATCAATTATGTGTTTGCATCATTTTTATCGTATATATATGAATTAATACCCATGGACTGAAAATTCACAAAAACGTGGAAAACGGCAAAATATTGCCTAATTCCATGATATTTTGTTTAAATCACATGAAGGAAAATGGGATGATAAACGTCAAAATATTGCTATATTCGATGATTTTTCATACGAAACAAAATGCAAGAAAACTTGCTTAAATGCAATATTATGCGAAATTCTGAGATTTGAAGGCCAAATCACATATCGTGATACTACATGAAATAGTATCGAAATATTGGTAAAAATGAATATATTTATGTAATATCAAACTACATGAAAAACGTGAAAAAAGTCACTATTTAACCATATTTGAGGATTTTAACTTCAAATCATAGAGCGAGGTTTCGTATTATTTTGATAGAAGAAAAGACATATGACAATGTTGTTTCCAATACAAATGATAAAAATAAATGTATTTTCATTAGAATTAACTAAAATGTTCCTGATTTTCCGTACATATTACTGATGGAAGATGTACACGAAAATCGCTCTATTCCGGCTGAAACGTCGATATATGCAATAAAAACAGAACTACTCCCCTTTTCAATATCTTACTCACTATTTTAACGAGAAACAAATAGTTGATTGAAAATGAAGTATTTAAGGTTATTATCTAATCAATTATGTGTTTGCATCATTTTTATCGTATATGTAATGAATTAATACCCATAGACTGAAAATTCACAAAAACGTGGAAAAACGGCAAAATAATTGCCTAATTCGATGATATTTTGTTTAAATCAAATAAAGGAAAAGGGGATGATAAACGTCAAAATATTCGTAAATTCGATGATTTTTCGTACGAAACAAAATGCAAGAAAACTTGCTTAAAATGCAATATTATGCGAAATTCTGAGATTTGAAGGCCAAATCACATATCGTGATACTACATGAAATAGTATCGAAATATTGGTAAAAATGAATATATTTGCGTAATATCAAACTACATGATTAACGTGAAAAAGTTACTATTTTACCATATTTGAGGATTTTACCTTTAAATCATAGAGCGAGGTTTCGTATTATTTAGTTCCAAGAAAAGACATATGACAATGTTGTTTCCAAAACAAATGATAAAAATCAATGTGTTTTCATTAGAATTAACTAAAATGTTCCTGATTTTCCGTCTATATTACCGATGGAAGATGTACACGTAAAACCGCTCTATTCCGGCTGAAACGTCGATATATGCAATAAAAACAGAACTTGTCCCCGTTTCAATATCTTACTCAGTATTTTAACGAGAAACAAATAGTTGATTGAAAATGAAGTATTTGAGGTTATTATCTAATCAATTATGTGTTTGCATCATTTTTATCGTATATATAATGAATTAATACCCATGGACTGAAAATTCACAAAAACGTGGAAAACGGCAAAATATTGCCTAATTCGATGATATTTTGTTTAAATCAAATAAAGGAAAAGGGGATGATAAACGTCAAAATATTGCTAAATTCGATGATTTTTCGTACGAAACAAAATGCTAGAAAACTTGCTTAAAATGCAATATTATGCGAAATTCTGAGATTTCAAGGCCAAATTTCAAGGCCGAGGTTTCGTATCGTGATACTACATGAAATAGTATCGAAATATTGGTAAAAATGAATATATTTACGTAATATCAAACTACATGAAAACGTGAAAAAAGTCACTATTTAACCATATTTGAGGATTTTAACTACAAATCATAGAGAGAGGTTTCGTATTATTTAGATCCAAGAAAAGACATATGACAATGTTGTTTCCAATACAAATGATAAAAATCAATGTGTTTTCATTAGAATTACCTAAAATGTTCCTGATTTTCCGTTTATATTGCCGATGGAAAATGTACACGTAAAACCGCTCTATTCCGGCTGAAACGTCGATATATGCAATAAAAACAGAACTTCTCCCCTTTTCAATATCTTACCCAGTATTTTAACGAGAAACAAATAGTTGATTGAAAATGAAGTATTTAAGGTTATTATCTAATCAATTATGTGTTTGCATCATTTTTATCGTATATATATGAATTAATACCCATGGACTGAAAATTCACAAAACGTGGAAAACGGCAAAAGATTGCCTAATTCGATGATATTTTGTTTAAATCACATGAAGGAAAATGGGATGATAAACGTCAAAATATTGCTATATTCGATGATTTTTCGTCCGGAACAAAATGCAAGAAAACTTGCTTAAATGCAATATTATGCGATATTCGGAGATTTGAAGGTAAAATCACATATCGTGATACTACATGAAATAGTATCGGAATACAGGTAAAAATGAATATATATGCGTAATATCAAACTACATGATTAACGTGAAAAAGTCACTATTTTACCATATTTGAGGATTTTACTTTCAAATCATAGAGTGAGGTTTCGTTTTATTTAGATCCAAGAAAAGACATATGACAATGTTGTTTCCAATACAAATGATAAAAATCAATGTGTTTTCATTAGAATTAAAAAAAATGTTCCTGATTTTCCGTTTATATTACCGATGGAAGATGTACACGAAAACCGCTCTATTCCGGCTGAAACGTCGATATATGCAATAAAATCAGAACTTCTCCCCCGTTTAATATCTTACTCAGTATTTTAACGAGAAAGAAATAGTTGATTGAAAATGAAGTATTTAAGGTTATTATCTAATCAATTATGTGTTTGCATCATTTTTATCTCATATATATGAATTAATACCCATGGACTGAAAATTCACAAAAACGTGGAAAACGGCAAAATATTGCCTAATTCGATGATATTTTGTTTAAATCACATAAAGGAAAAGGGGATGATAAACGTCAAAATATTGCTAAATTCGATGATTTTTCGTACGGAACAAAATGCAAGAAAACCATCTTAAAATGCAATATTATGGGAAACTCTGAGATTTCAAGGCCAAATCACATATCGTGATACTACATGAAATAGTATCGAAATATTGGTAAAAATGAATATATTTACGTAATATCAAACTACATGAAAAACGTGAAAAATTCACTATTTAACCATATTTGAGGATTTTAATTTCAAATCATAGAGCGAGGTTTCGTATTATTTTGATCCAAGAAAAGACATATGACAATGTTGTTTCCAATACAAATGATAAAAATCAATGTGTTTTCATTAGAATTAACTAAAATGTTCCTGATTTTCCGTTTATATTACCGATGGAAGATGTACACGTAAAACCGCTCTAATCCGGCTGAAATGTCGATATATGCAATACAAACCGAACTTCTCCCCTTTTCAATATCTTACTCAGTATTTTAACGAGAAACAAATAGATGATTTCAATGAAGTATTTAAGGTTATTATCTAATCAATTATGTGTTTGCATCATTTTTATCGTATATATATGAATTAATACCCATGGACTGAAAATTCACAAAAACGTGGAAAACGGCAAAATATTGCCTAATTCGATGATATTTTATTTAAATCATATGAAGGAAAAGGGGATGATAAACGTCAAAATATTGGTAAATTCGATGATTTTTCGTACGAAACAAAATGCAAGAAAACTTGCTTAAAATGCAATATTATGCGAAATTCTGAGATTTCAAGGCCAAATCACATATCGTGATACTACATGAAATAGTATCGAAATATTGGTAAAAATGAATATATTTGCGTAATATCAAACTACATGATTAACGTGAAAAAGTCACTATTTTACCATATATGAGAATTTTACCTTCAAATCATAGAGCGAGGTTTCGTATTATTTAGTTCCAAGAAAAGACATATGACAATGTTGTATCCAATACAAATGATAAAAATCAATGTGTTTTCATTAGAATTAACTAAAATGTTCCTGATTTTCCGTTTATATTACCGATGGAAGATGTACACGTAAAACCGCTCTATTCCGGCTGAAACGTCGATATATGCAATAAAAACAGAACTTCTCCCCTTTTCAATATCTTACTCAGTATTTTAACGAGAAACAAATAGTTGATTGAAAATGAAGTATTTAAGGTTATTATCTAATCAATTATGTGTTTGCATCATTTTTATCGTATATATATGAATTAATACCCATGGACTGAAAATTCACAAAAACGTGGAAAACGGCAAAATATTGCCTAATTCCATGATATTTTGTTAAAATCACATGAAGGAAAATGGGATGATAAACGGCAAAATATTGCTATATTCGATGATTTTTCGTACGAAACAAAATGCAAGAAAACTTGCTTAAATGCAATATTATGCGAAATTCTGAGATTTGAAGGCCAAATCACATATCGTGATACTACATGAAATAGTATCGGAATATTGGTAAAAATGAATATATTTGCGTAATATCAAACTACATGAATAACGTGAAAAAGTCACTATTTTACCATATTTGAGGATTTTACCTTCAAATCATAGAGCGAGGTTTCGTATTATTTAGACCCAAGAAAAGACATATGACAATGTTGTTTCCAATACAAATGATAAAAATCAATGTGTTTTCATTAGAATTAACTAAAATGTTCCTGATTTTCCGTTTATATTACCGATGGCAGATGTACACGAAAACCGCTCTATTCCGGCTGGAACGTCGATATATGCAATAAAATCAGAACTTCTCCCCCGTTTAATATCTTACTCAGTATTTTAACGAGAAAGAAATAGTTGATTGAAAATGAAGTATTTAAGGTTATTATCTAATCAATTATGTGTTTGCATCATTTTTATCGCATATATATGAATTAATACCCATGGACTGAAAATTCACAAAAACGTGGAAAACGGCAAAATATTGCCTAATTCCATGATATTTTGTTTAAATCACATAAAGGAAAAGGGGATGATAAACGTCAAAATATTGCTAAATTCGATGATTTTTCGTACAAAACAAAATGCAAGAAAACTTGCTTAAAATGCAATATTATGCGAAATTCTGAGATTTGAAGGCCAAATCACATATCGTGATACTACATGAAATAGTATCGAAATATTGGTAAAAATGAATATATTTGCGTAATAACAAACTACATGATTAACGTGAAAAAGTCACTATTTAACTATATTTGAGGATTTTAACTTCAAATCATAGAGCGAGGTTTCGTATTATTTTGATCCAAGAAAAGACATATGACAATGTTGTTTCCAATACAAATGATAAAAATCAATGTGTTTTCATTAGAATTAACTAAAATGTTCCTGATTTTCCGTTTATATTACCGATGGAAGATGTACACGTAAAACCGCTCTATTCCGGCTGAAACATCGATATATGCAATAAAAACAGAACTTGTCCCCGTTTCAATATCTTACTCAGTATTTTAACGAGAAACAAATAGTTCATTGAAAATAAAGTATTTAAGGTATCTAATCATTAATGTGTTTTCATCATTTTTATCGTATATATAATGAATTAATACCCATATACTGAAAATTCACAAAAACGTGGAAAAACGGCAAAATATTGCCTAATTCGATGATATTTTGTTTAAATCAAATAAAGGAAAAGGGGATGATAAACGTCAAAATATTGCTAAATTCGATGATTTTTCGTACGAAACAAAATGCAAGAAAACTTGCTTAAAATGCAATATTATGCGAAATTCTGAGATTTCAAGGCCAAATCACATATCGTGATACTACATGAAGTAGTATCGAAATATTGGTAAAAATGAATATATTTACGTAATATCAAACTACATGAAAACGTGAAAAAGTCACTATTTAACCATATTTGAGGATTTTAACTACAAATCATAGAGCGAGGTTTCGTATTATTTAGATCCAAGAAAAGACATATGACAATGTTGTTTCCAATACAAATGATAAAAATCAATGTGTTTTCATTAGAATTAACTAAAATGTTCCTGATTTTCCGTTTATATTACCGATGGAAGATGTACACGTAAAACCGCTCTAATCCGGCTGAAATGTCGATATATGCAATACAAACCGAACTTCTCCCCTTTTCAATATCTTACTCAGTATTTTAACGAGAAACAAATAGATGATTTCAATGAAGTATTTAAGGTTATTATCTAATCAATTATGTGTTTGCATCATTTTTATCGTATATATATATGAATTAATACCCATGGACTGAAAATTCACAAAAACGTGGAAAACGGCAAAATATTGCCTAATTCGATGATATTTTATTTAAATCACATGAAGGAAAGGGGGATGATAAACGTCAAAATATTGGTAAATTCGATGATTTTTCGTACGAAACAAAATGCAAGAAAACTTGCTTAAAATGCAATATTATGCGAAATTCTGAGATTTCAAGGCCAAATCACATATCGTGATACTACATGAAATAGTATCGAAATATTGGTAAAAATGAATATATTTGCGTAATATCAAACTACATGATTAACGTGAAAAAGTCACTATTTTACCATATATGAGAATTTTACCTTCAAATCATAGAGCGAGGTTTCGTATTATTTAGTTCCAAGAAAAGACATATGACAATGTTGTTTCCAATACAAATGATAAAAATCAATGTGTTTTCATTAGAATTAACTAAAACGTTCCTGATTTTCCGTTTATATTACCGTTGGAAGATGTACACGTAAAACCGCTCTATTCCGGCTGAAACGTCGATATATGCAATAAAAACAGAACTTCTCCCCTTTTCAATATCTTACTCAATATTTTAACGAGAAACAAATAGTTGATTGAAAATGAATTATTTAAGGTTATTATCTAATCAATTATGTGTTTGCATCATTTTTATCGTATATATATGAATTAATACCCATGGACTGAAAATTCACAAAAACGTGGAAAACGGCAAAATATTGCCTAATTCCATGATATTTTGTTTAAATCACATGAAGGAAAATAGGATGATAAACGTCAAAATATTGCTATATTCGATGATTTTTCGTACGAAACAAAATGCAAGAAAACTTGCTTAAATGCAATATTATCCGAAATTCTGAGATTTGAAGGCCAAATCACATATCGTGATACTACATGAAATAGTATCGGAATATTGGTAAAAATGAATATATTTGCGTAATATCAAACTACATGAATAACGTGAAAAAGTCACTATTTTACCATATTTGAGGATTTTACCTTCAAATCATAGAGCGAGGTTTCGTATTATTTAGACCCAAGAAAAGACATATGACAATGTTGTTTCCAATACAAATGATAAAAATCAATGTGTTTTCATTAGAATTAACTAAAATGTTCCTGATTTTCCGTTTATATTACCGATGGAAGATGTACACGAAAACCGCTCTATTCCGGCTGGAAAGTCGATATATGCAATAAAATCAGAACTTCTCCCCCGTTTAATATCTTACTCAGTATTTTAACGAGAAAGAAATAGTTGATTGAAAATGAAGTATTTAAGGTTATTATCTAATCAATTATGTGTTGGCATCATTTTTATCGCATATATATGAATACCCATGGACTGAAAATTCACAAAAACGTGGAAAACGGCAAAATATTGCCTAATTCCATGATATTTTGTTTAAATCACATAAAGGAAAAGGGGATGATAAACGTCAAAATATTGCTAAATTCGATGATTTTTCGTACAAAACAAAATGCAAGAAAACTTGCTTAAAATGCAATATTATGCGAAATTCTGAGATTTCAAGGCCAAATCACATATCGTGATACAACATGAAATAGTATAGAAATATTGGTTAAAATGAATATGTAATATCAAACTACATGAAAAACGTGAAAAAAGTCACTATTTAACCATATTTGAGGATTTTAACTTCAAATCATAGAGCGAGGTTTCGTATTATTTTGATCCAAGAAAAGACATATGACAATGTTGTTTCCAATACAAATGATAAAAATCAATGTGTTTTCAATAGAATTAACTAAAATGTTCCTGATTTTCCGTTTATATTACCGATGGAAGATGTACACGAAAACCGCTCTATTCCGGCTGAAACGTCGATATATGCAATAAAATCAGAACTTCTCCCCCGTTTAATATCTTACTCAGTATTTTAACGAGAAAGAAATAGTTGATTGAAAATGAAGTATTTAAGGTTATTATCTAATCAATTATGTGTTTGCATCATTTTTATCTCATATATATGAATTAATACCCATGGACTGAAAATTCACAAAAACGTGGAAAACGGCAAAATATTGCCTAATTCGATGATATTTTGTTTAAATCACATAAAGGAAAAGGGGATGATAAACGTCAAAATATTGCTAAATTCGATGATTTTTCGTACGGAACAAAATGCAAGAAAACCATCTTAAAATGCAATATTATGGGAAACTCTGAGATTTCAAGGCCAAATCACATATCGTGATACTACATGAAATAGTATCGAAATATTGGTAAAAATGAATATATTTACGTAATATCAAACTACATGAAAAACGTGAAAAATTCACTATTTAACCATATTTGAGGATTTTAATTTCAAATCATAGAGCGAGGTTTCGTATTATTTTGATCCAAGAAAAGACATATGACAATGTTGTTTCCAATACAAATGATAAAAATCAATGTGTTTTCATTAGAATTAACTAAAATGTTCCTGATTTTCCGTTTATATTACCGATGGAAGATGTACACGTAAAACCGCTCTAATCCGGCTGAAATGTCGATATATGCAATACAAACCGAACTTCTCCCCTTTTCAATATCTTACTCAGTATTTTAACGAGAAACAAATAGATGATTTCAATGAAGTATTTAAGGTTATTATCTAATCAATTATGTGTTTGCATCATTTTTATCGTATATATATGAATTAATACCCATGGACTGAAAATTCACAAAAACGTGGAAAACGGCAAAATATTGCCTAATTCGATGATATTTTATTTAAATCATATGAAGGAAAAGGGGATGATAAACGTCAAAATATTGGTAAATTCGATGATTTTTCGCACGAAACAAAATGCAAGAAAACTTGCTTAAAATGCAATATTATGCGAAATTCTGAGATTTCAAGGCCAAATCACATATCGTGATACTACATGAAATAGTATCGAAATATTGGTAAAAATGAATATATTTGCGTAATATCAAACTACATGATTAACGTGAAAAAGTCACTATTTTACCATATATGAGAATTTTACCTTCAAATCATAGAGCGAGGTTTCGTATTATTTAGTTCCAAGAAAAGACATATGACAATGTTGTATCCAATACAAATGATAAAAATCAATGTGTTTTCATTAGAATTAACTAAAATGTTCCTGATTTTCCGTTTATATTACCGATGGAAGATGTACACGTAAAACCGCTCTATTCCGGCTGAAACGTCGATATATGCAATAAAAACAGAACTTCTCCCCTTTTCAATATCTTACTCAGTATTTTAACGAGAAACAAATAGTTGATTGAAAATGAAGTATTTAAGGTTATTATCTAATCAATTATGTGTTTGCATCATTTTTATCGTATATATATGAATTAATACCCATGGACTGAAAATTCACAAAAACGTGGAAAACGGCAAAATATTGCCTAATTCCATGATATTTTGTTAAAATCACATGAAGGAAAATGGGATGATAAACGGCAAAATATTGCTATATTCGATGATTTTTCGTACGAAACAAAATGCAAGAAAACTTGCTTAAATGCAATATTATGCGAAATTCTGAGATTTGAAGGCCAAATCACATATCGTGATACTACATGAAATAGTATCGGAATATTGGTAAAAATGAATATATTTGCGTAATATCAAACTACATGAATAACGTGAAAAAGTCACTATTTTACCATATTTGAGGATTTTACCTTCAAATCATAGAGCGAGGTTTCGTATTATTTAGACCCAAGAAAAGACATATGACAATGTTGTTTCCAATACAAATGATAAAAATCAATGTGTTTTCATTAGAATTAACTAAAATGTTCCTGATTTTCCGTTTATATTACCGATGGCAGATGTACACGAAAACCGCTCTATTCCGGCTGGAACGTCGATATATGCAATAAAATCAGAACTTCTCCCCCGTTTAATATCTTACTCAGTATTTTAACGAGAAAGAAATAGTTGATTGAAAATGAAGTATTTAAGGTTATTATCTAATCAATTATGTGTTTGCATCATTTTTATCGCATATATATGAATTAATACCCATGGACTGAAAATTCACAAAAACGTGGAAAACGGCAAAATATTGCCTAATTCCATGATATTTTGTTTAAATCACATAAAGGAAAAGGGGATGATAAACGTCAAAATATTGCTAAATTCGATGATTTTTCGTACAAAACAAAATGCAAGAAAACTTGCTTAAAATGCAATATTATGCGAAATTCTGAGATTTGAAGGCCAAATCACATATCGTGATACTACATGAAATAGTATCGAAATATTGGTAAAAATGAATATATTTGCGTAATAACAAACTACATGATTAACGTGAAAAAGTCACTATTTAACTATATTTGAGGATTTTAACTTCAAATCATAGAGCGAGGTTTCGTATTATTTTGATCCAAGAAAAGACATATGACAATGTTGTTTCCAATACAAATGATAAAAATCAATGTGTTTTCATTAGAATTAACTAAAATGTTCCTGATTTTCCGTTTATATTACCGATGGAAGATGTACACGTAAAACCGCTCTATTCCGGCTGAAACATCGATATATGCAATAAAAACAGAACTTGTCCCCGTTTCAATATCTTACTCAGTATTTTAACGAGAAACAAATAGTTCATTGAAAATAAAGTATTTAAGGTATCTAATCATTAATGTGTTTTCATCATTTTTATCGTATATATAATGAATTAATACCCATATACTGAAAATTCACAAAAACGTGGAAAAACGGCAAAATATTGCCTAATTCGATGATATTTTGTTTAAATCAAATAAAGGAAAAGGGGATGATAAACGTCAAAATATTGCTAAATTCGATGATTTTTCGTACGAAACAAAATGCAAGAAAACTTGCTTAAAATGCAATATTATGCGAAATTCTGAGATTTCAAGGCCAAATCACATATCGTGATACTACATGAAGTAGTATCGAAATATTGGTAAAAATGAATATATTTACGTAATATCAAACTACATGAAAACGTGAAAAAGTCACTATTTAACCATATTTGAGGATTTTAACTACAAATCATAGAGCGAGGTTTCGTATTATTTAGATCCAAGAAAAGACATATGACAATGTTGTTTCCAATACAAATGATAAAAATCAATGTGTTTTCATTAGAATTAACTAAAATGTTCCTGATTTTCCGTTTATATTACCGATGGAAGATGTACACGTAAAACCGCTCTAATCCGGCTGAAATGTCGATATATGCAATACAAACCGAACTTCTCCCCTTTTCAATATCTTACTCAGTATTTTAACGAGAAACAAATAGATGATTTCAATGAAGTATTTAAGGTTATTATCTAATCAATTATGTGTTTGCATCATTTTTATCGTATATATATATGAATTAATACCCATGGACTGAAAATTCACAAAAACGTGGAAAACGGCAAAATATTGCCTAATTCGATGATATTTTATTTAAATCACATGAAGGAAAGGGGGATGATAAACGTCAAAATATTGGTAAATTCGATGATTTTTCGTACGAAACAAAATGCAAGAAAACTTGCTTAAAATGCAATATTATGCGAAATTCTGAGATTTCAAGGCCAAATCACATATCGTGATACTACATGAAATAGTATCGAAATATTGGTAAAAATGAATATATTTGCGTAATATCAAACTACATGATTAACGTGAAAAAGTCACTATTTTACCATATATGAGAATTTTACCTTCAAATCATAGAGCGAGGTTTCGTATTATTTAGTTCCAAGAAAAGACATATGACAATGTTGCTTCCAATACAAATGATAAAAATCAATGTGTTTTCATTAGAATTAACTAAAACGTTCCTGATTTTCCGTTTATATTACCGTTGGAAGATGTACACGTAAAACCGCTCTATTCCGGCTGAAACGTCGATATATGCAATAAAAACAGAACTTCTCCCCTTTTCAATATCTTACTCAATATTTTAACGAGAAACAAATAGTTGATTGAAAATGAATTATTTAAGGTTATTATCTAATCAATTATGTGTTTGCATCATTTTTATCGTATATATATGAATTAATACCCATGGACTGAAAATTCACAAAAACGTGGAAAACGGCAAAATATTGCCTAATTCCATGATATTTTGTTTAAATCACATGAAGGAAAATAGGATGATAAACGTCAAAATATTGCTATATTCGATGATTTTTCGTACGAAACAAAATGCAAGAAAACTTGCTTAAATGCAATATTATCCGAAATTCTGAGATTTGAAGGCCAAATCACATATCGTGATACTACATGAAATAGTATCGGAATATTGGTAAAAATGAATATATTTGCGTAATATCAAACTACATGAATAACGTGAAAAAGTCACTATTTTACCATATTTGAGGATTTTACCTTCAAATCATAGAGCGAGGTTTCGTATTATTTAGACCCAAGAAAAGACATATGACAATGTTGTTTCCAATACAAATGATAAAAATCAATGTGTTTTCATTAGAATTAACTAAAATGTTCCTGATTTTCCGTTTATATTACCGATGGAAGATGTACACGAAAACCGCTCTATTCCGGCTGGAAAGTCGATATATGCAATAAAATCAGAACTTCTCCCCCGTTTAATATCTTACTCAGTATTTTAACGAGAAAGAAATAGTTGATTGAAAATGAAGTATTTAAGGTTATTATCTAATCAATTATGTGTTGGCATCATTTTTATCGCATATATATGAATACCCATGGACTGAAAATTCACAAAAACGTGGAAAACGGCAAAATATTGCCTAATTCCATGATATTTTGTTTAAATCACATAAAGGAAAAGGGGATGATAAACGTCAAAATATTGCTAAATTCGATGATTTTTCGTACAAAACAAAATGCAAGAAAACTTGCTTAAAATGCAATATTATGCGAAATTCTGAGATTTCAAGGCCAAATCACATATCGTGATACAACATGAAATAGTATAGAAATATTGGTTAAAATGAATATGTAATATCAAACTACATGAAAAACGTGAAAAAAGTCACTATTTAACCATATTTGAGGATTTTAACTTCAAATCATAGAGCGAGGTTTCGTATTATTTTGATCCAAGAAAAGACATATGACAATGTTGTTTCCAATACAAATGATAAAAATCAATGTGTTTTCATTAGAATTAACTAAAATGTTCCTGATTTTCCGTTTATATTACCGATGGAAGATGTACACGTAAAACCGCTCTATTCCGGCTGAAACATCGATATATGCAATAAAAACAGAACTTGTCCCCGTTTCAATATCTTACTCAGTATTTTAACGAGAAACAAATAGTTCATTGAAAATAAAGTATTTAAGGTATCTAATCAATAATGTGTTTTCATCATTTTTATCGTATATATAATGAATTAATACCCATAGACTGAAAATTCACAAAAACGTGGAAAAACGGCAAAATATTGCCTAATTCGATGATATTTTGTTTAAATCAAATAAAGGAAAAGGGGATGATAAACGTCAAAATATTGCTAAATTCGATGATTTTTCGTACGAAACAAAATGCTAGAAAACTTGCTTAAAATGCAATATTATGCGAAATTCTGAGATTTCAAGGCCAAATTTCAAGGCCGAGGTTTCGTATCGTGATACTACATGAAATAGTATCGAAATATTGGTAAAAATGAATATATTTACGTATTATCAAACTACATGAAAACGTGAAAAAGTCACTATTTAACCATATTTGAGGATTTTAACTACAAATCTTAGAGCGAGGTTTCGTATTATTTAGATCCAAGAAAAGACATATGACAATGTTGTTTCCAATACAAATGATAAAAATCAATATGTTTTCATTAGAATTAACTAAAATGTTCCTGATTTTCCGTTTATATTACCGATGGAAGATGTACACGTAAAACCGCTCTATTCCGGCTGAAACGTCGATATATGCAATAAAAACAGAACTTCTCCCCTTTTCAATATCTTACTCAGTATTTTAACGAGAAACAAATAGTTGATTGAAAATGAAGTATTTAAGGTTATTATCTAATCAATTATGTGTTTGCATCATTTTTATCGTATATATATGAATTAATACCCATGGACTGAAAATTCACAAAAACGTGGAAAACGGCAAAATATTGCCTAATTCCATGATATTTTGTTTAAATCACATGAAGGAAAATGGGATGATAAACGTCAAAATATTGCTATATACGATGATTTTTCGTACGAAACAAAATGCAAGAAAACTTGCTTAAATGCAATATTATGCGAAATTCTGAGATTTGAAGGCCAAATCACATATCGTGATACTACATGAAATAGTATCGAAATATTGGTAAAAATGAATATATTTATGTAATATCAAACTACATGAAAAACGTGAAAAAAGTCACTATTTAACCATATTTGAGGATTTTAACTTCAAATCATAGAGCGAGGTTTCGTATTATTTTGATCCAAGAAAAGACATATGACAATGTTGTTTCCAATACAAATGATAAAAATAAATGTATTTTCATTAGAATTAACTAAAATGTTCCTGATTTTCCGTACATATTACTGATGGAAGATGTACACGAAAATCGCTCTATTCCGGCTGAAACGTCGATATATGCAATAAAAACAGAACTACTCCCCTTTTCAATATCTTACTCACTATTTTAACGAGAAACAAATAGTTGATTGAAAATGAAGTATTTAAGGTTATTATCTAATCAATTATGTGTTTGCATCATTTTTATCGTATATGTAATGAATTAATACCCATAGACTGAAAATTCACAAAAACGTGGAAAAACGGCAAAATAATTGCGTCAAAATATTCGTAAATTCGATGATTTTTCGTACGAAACAAAATGCAAGAAAACTTGCTTAAAATGCAATATTATGCGAAATTCTGAGATTTGAAGGCCAAATCACATATCGTGATACTACATGAAATAGTATCGAAATATTGGTAAAAATGAATATATTTGCGTAATATCAAACTACATGATTAACGTGAAAAAGTTACTATTTTACCATATTTGAGGATTTTACCTTTAAATCATAGAGCGAGGTTTCGTATTATTTAGTTCCAAGAAAAGACATATGACAATGTTGTTTCCAAAACAAATGATAAAAATCAATGTGTTTTCATTAGAATTAACTAAAATGTTCCTGATTTTCCGTCTATATTACCGATGGAAGATGTACACGTAAAACCGCTCTATTCCGGCTGAAACGTCGATATATGCAATAAAAACAGAACTTGTCCCCGTTTCAATATCTTACTCAGTATTTTAACGAGAAACAAATAGTTGATTGAAAATGAAGTATTTGAGGTTATTATCTAATCAATTATGTGTTTGCATCATTTTTATCGTATATATAATGAATTAATACCCATGGACTGAAAATTCACAAAAACGTGGAAAACGGCAAAATATTGCCTAATTCGATGATATTTTGTTTAAATCAAATAAAGGAAAAGGGGATGATAAACGTCAAAATATTGCTAAATTCGATGATTTTTCGTACGAAACAAAATGCTAGAAAACTTGCTTAAAATGCAATATTATGCGAAATTCTGAGATTTCAAGGCCAAATTTCAAGGCCGAGGTTTCGTATCGTGATACTACATGAAATAGTATCGAAATATTGGTAAAAATGAATATATATACGTATTATCAAACTACATGAAAACGTGAAAAAGTCACTATTTAACCATATTTGAGGATTTTAACTACAAATCTTAGAGCGAGGTTTCGTATTATTTAGATCCAAGAAAAGACATATGACAATGTTGTTTCCAATACAAATGATAAAAATCAATATGTTTTCATTAGAATTAACTAAAATATTCCTGATTTTCCGTTTATATTACCGATGGAAGATGTACACGTAAAACCGCTCTATTCCGGCTGAAACGTCGATATATGCAATAAAAACAGAACTTTCTACCTTTTCAATATCTTACTCAGTATTTTAACGAGAAACAAATAGTTGATTGAAAATGAAGTATTTAAGGTTATTATCTAATCAATTATGTGTTTGCATCATTTTTATCGTATATATATGAATTAATACCCATGGACTGAAAATTCACAAAAACGTGGAAAACGGCAAAATATTGCCTAATTCCATGATATTTTGTTTAAATCACATGAAGGAAAATGGGATGATAAACGTCAAAATATTGCTATATTCGATGATTTTTCGTACGAAACAAAATGCAAGAAAACTTGCTTAAATGCAATATTATGCGAAATTCTGAGATTTGAAGGCCAAATCACATATCGTGATACTACATGAAATAGTATCGAAATATTGGTAAAAATGAATATATTTATGTAATATCAAACTACATGAAAAACGTGAAAAAGTCACTATTTAACCATATTTGAGGATTTTAACTTCAAATCATAGAGCGAGGTTTCGTATTATTTTGATCCAAGAAAAGACATATGACAATGTTGTTTCCAATACAAATGATAAAAATAAATGTATTTTCATTAGAATTAACTAAAATGTTCCTGATTTTCCGTACATATTACTGATGGAAGATGTACACGAAAATCGCTCTATTCCGGCTGAAACGTCGATATATGCAATAAAAACAGAACTTCTCCCCTTTTCAATATCTTACTCACTATTTTAACGAGAAACAAATAGTTGATTGAAAATGAAGTATTTAAGGTTATTATCTAATCAATTATGTGTTTGCATCATTTTTATCGTATATGTAATGAATTAATACCCATAGACTGAAAATTCACAAAAACGTGGAAAAACGGCAAAATAATTGCCTAATTCGATGATATTTTGTTTAAATCAAATAAAGGAAAAGGGGGATGATAAACGTCAAAATATTCGTAAATTCGATGATTTTTCGTACGAAACAAAATGCAAGAAAACTTGCTTAAAATGCAATATTATGCGAAATTCTGAGATTTGAAGGCCAAATCACATATCGTGATACAACATGAAATAGTATCGAAATATTGGTAAAAATGAATATATTTGCGTAATATCAAACTACATGATTAACGTGAAAAAGTTACTATTTTACCATATTTGAGGATTTTACCTTTAAATCATAGAGCGAGGTTTCGTATTATTTAGTTCCAAGAAAAGACATATGACAATGTTGTTTCCAATACAAATGATAAAAATCAATGTGTTTTCATTAGAATTAACTAAAATGCTCCTGATTTTCCGTTTATATTACCGATGGAAGATGTACACGTAAAACCGCTCTATTCCGGCTGAAACGTCGATATATGCAATAAAAACAGAACTTGTCCCCGTTTCAATATCTTACTCAGTATTTTAACGAGAAACAAATAGTTGATTGAAAATGAAGTATTTGAGGTTATTATCTAATCAATTATGTGTTTGCATCATTTTTATCGTATATATAATGAATTAATACCCATGGACTGAAAATTCACAAAAACGTGGAAAACGGCAAAATATTGCCTAATTCGATGATATTTTGTTTAAATCAAATAAAGGAAAAGGGGATGATAAACGTCAAAATATTGCTAAATTCGATAATTTTTCGTACGAAACAAAATGCAAGAAAACTTGCTTAAAATGCAATATTATGCGAAATTCAGAGATTTCAGGGCCAAATCACATATCGTGATACTGCATGAAATAGTATCGAAATATTGGTAAAAATGAATATATTTACGTAATATCAAACTACATGAAAACGTGAAAAAAGTCACTATTTAACCATATTTGAGGATTTTAACTACAAATCATAGAGCGAGGTTTCGTATTATTTAGATCCAAGAAAAGACATATGACAATGTTGTTTCCAATACAAATGATAAAAATCAATGTGTTTTCATTAGAATTACCTAAAATGTTCCTGATTTTCCGTTTATATTGCCGATGGAAAATGTACACGTAAAACCGCTCTATTCCGGCTGAAACGTCGATATATGCAATAAAAACAGAACTTCTCCCCTTTTCAATATCTTACCCAGTATTTTAACGAGAAACAAATAGTTGATTGAAAATGAAGTATTTAAGGTTATTATCTAATCAATTATGTGTTTGCATCATTTTTATCGTATATATATGAATTAATACCCATGGACTGAAAATTCACAAAACGTGGAAAACGGCAAAAGATTGCCTAATTCGATGATATTTTGTTTAAATCACATGAAGGAAAATGGGATGATAAACGTCAAAATATTGCTATATTCGATGATTTTTCGTCCGAAACAAAATGCAAGAAAACTTGCTTAAATGCAATATTATGCGATATTCGGAGATTTGAAGGTAAAATCACATATCGTGATACTACATGAAATAGTATCGGAATACAGGTAAAAATGAATATATATGCGTAATATCAAACTACATGATTAACGTGAAAAAGTCACTATTTTACCATATTTGAGGATTTTACTTTCAAATCATAGAGTGAGGTTTCGTTTTATTTAGATCCAAGAAAAGACATATGACAATGTTGTTTCCAATACAAATGATAAAAATCAATGTGTTTTCATTAGAATTAAAAAAAATGTTCCTGATTTTCCGTTTATATTACCGATGGAAGATGTACACGAAAACCGCTCTATTCCGGCTGAAACGTCGATATATGCAATAAAATCAGAACTTCTCCCCCGTTTAATATCTTACTCAGTATTTTAACGAGAAAGAAATAGTTGATTGAAAATGAAGTATTTAAGGTTATTATCTAATCAATTATGTGTTTGCATCATTTTTATCTCATATATATGAATTAATACCCATGGACTGAAAATTCACAAAAACGTGGAAAACGGCAAAATATTGCCTAATTCGATGATATTTTGTTTAAATCACATAAAGGAAAAGGGGATGATAAACGTCAAAATATTGCTAAATTCGATGATTTTTCGTACGGAACAAAATGCAAGAAAACCATCTTAAAATGCAATATTATGGGAAACTCTGAGATTTCAAGGCCAAATCACATATCGTGATACTACATGAAATAGTATCGAAATATTGGTAAAAATGAATATATTTACGTAATATCAAACTACATGAAAAACGTGAAAAATTCACTATTTAACCATATTTGAGGATTTTAATTTCAAATCATAGAGCGAGGTTTCGTATTATTTTGATCCAAGAAAAGACATATGACAATGTTGTTTCCAATACAAATGATAAAAATCAATATGTTTTCATTAGAATTAACTAAAATGTTCCTGATTTTCCGTTTATATTACCGATGGAAGATGTACACGTAAAACCGCTCTAATCCGGCTGAAATGTCGATATATGCAATACAAACCGAACTTCTCCCCTTTTCAATATCTTACTCAGTATTTTAACGAGAAACAAATAGATGATTTCAATGAAGTATTTAAGGTTATTATCTAATCAATTATGTGTTTGCATCATTTTTATCGTATATATATGAATTAATACCCATGGACTGAAAATTCACAAAAACGTGGAAAACGGCAAAATATTGCCTAATTCGATGATATTTTATTTAAATCATATGAAGGAAAAGGGGATGATAAACGTCAAAATATTGGTAAATTCGATGATTTTTCGTACGAAACAAAATGCAAGAAAACTAGCTTAAAATGCAATATTATGCGAAATTCTGAGATTTCAAGGCCAAATCACATATCGTGATACTACATGAAATAGTATCGAAATATTGGTAAAAATGAATATATTTGCGTAATATCAAACTACATGATTAACGTGAAAAAGTCACTATTTTACCATATATGAGAATTTTACCTTCAAATCATAGAGCGAGGTTTCGTATTATTTAGTTCCAAGAAAAGACATATGACAATGTTGTATCCAATACAAATGATAAAAATCAATGTGTTTTCATTAGAATTAACTAAAATGTTCCTGATTTTCCGTTTATATTACCGATGGAAGATGTACACGTAAAACCGCTCTATTCCGGCTGAAACGTCGATATATGCAATAAAAACAGAACTTCTCCCCTTTTCAATATCTTACTCAGTATTTTAACGAGAAACAAATAGTTGATTGAAAATGAAGTATTTAAGGTTATTATCTAATCAATTATGTGTTTGCATCATTTTTATCGTATATATATGAATTAATACCCATGGACTGAAAATTCACAAAAACGTGGAAAACGGCAAAATATTGCCTAATTCCATGATATTTTGTTTAAATCACATGAAGGAAAATGGGATGATAAACGGCAAAATATTGCTATATTCGATGATTTTTCGTACGAAACAAAATGCAAGAAAACTTGCTTAAATGCAATATTATGCGAAATTCTGAGATTTGAAGGCCAAATCACATATCGTGATACTACATGAAATAGTATCGGAATATTGGTAAAAATGAATATATTTGCGTAATATCAAACTACATGAATAACGTGAAAAAGTCACTATTTTACCATATTTGAGGATTTTACCTTCAAATCATAGAGCGAGGTTTCGTATTATTTAGACCCAAGAAAAGACATATGACAATGTTGTTTCCAATACAAATGATAAAAATCAATGTGTTTTCATTAGAATTAACTAAAATGTTCCTGATTTTCCGTTTATATTACCGATGGAAGATGTACACGAAAACCGCTCTATTCCGGCTGGAACGTCGATATATGCAATAAAATCAGAACTTCTCCCCCGTTTAATATCTTACTCAGTATTTTAACGAGAAAGAAATAGTTGATTGAAAATGAAGTATTTAAGGTTATTATCTAATCAATTATGTGTTTGCATCATTTTTATCGCATATATATGAATTAATACCCATGGACTGAAAATTCACAAAAACGTGGAAAACGGCAAAATATTGCCTAATTCCATGATATTTTGTTTAAATCACATAAAGGAAAAGGGGATGATAAACGTCAAAATATTGCTAAATTCGATGATTTTTCGTACAAAACAAAATGCAAGAAAACTTGCTTAAAATGCAATATTATGCGAAATTCTGAGATTTGAAGGCCAAATCACATATCGTGATACTACATGAAATAGTATCGAAATATTGGTAAAAATGAATATATTTGCGTAATAACAAACTACATGATTAACGTGAAAAAGTCACTATTTAACTATATTTGAGGATTTTAACTTCAAATCATAGAGCGAGGTTTCGTATTATTTTGATCCAAGAAAAGACATATGACAATGTTGTTTCCAATACAAATGATAAAAATCAATGTGTTTTCATTAGAATTAACTAAAATGTTCCTGATTTTCCGTTTATATTACCGATGGAAGATGTACACGTAAAACCGCTCTATTCCGGCTGAAACATCGATATATGCAATAAAAACAGAACTTGTCCCCGTTTCAATATCTTACTCAGTATTTTAACGAGAAACAAATAGTTCATTGAAAATAAAGTATTTAAGGTATCTAATCATTAATGTGTTTTCATCATTTTTATCGTATATATAATGAATTAATACCCATATACTGAAAATTCACAAAAACGTGGAAAAACGGCAAAATATTGCCTAATTCGATGATATTTTGTTTAAATCAAATAAAGGAAAAGGGGATGATAAACGTCAAAATATTGCTAAATTCGATGATTTTTCGTACGAAACAAAATGCAAGAAAACTTGCTTAAAATGCAATATTATGCGAAATTCTGAGATTTCAAGGCCAAATCACATATCGTGATACTACATGAAATAGTATCGAAATATTGGTAAAAATGAATATATTTGCGTAATATCAAACTACATGATTAACGTGAAAAAGTCACTATTTAACCATATTTGAGGATTTTAACTACAAATCATAGAGCGAGGTTTCGTATTATTTAGATCCAAGAAAAGACATATGACAATGTTGTTTCCAATACAAATGATAAAAATCAATGTGTTTTCATTAGAATTAACTAAAATGTTCCTGATTTTCCGTTTATATTACCGATGGAAGATGTACACGTAAAACCGCTCTAATCCGGCTGAAATGTCGATATATGCAATACAAACCGAACTTCTCCCCTTTTCAATATCTTACTCAGTATTTTAACGAGAAACAAATAGATGATTTCAATGAAGTATTTAAGGTTATTATCTAATCAATTATGTGTTTGCATCATTTTTATCGTATATATATATGAATTAATACCCATGGACTGAAAATTCACAAAAACGTGGAAAACGGCAAAATATTGCCTAATTCGATGATATTTTATTTAAATCACATGAAGGAAAGGGGGATGATAAACGTCAAAATATTGGTAAATTCGATGATTTTTCGTACGAAACAAAATGCAAGAAAACTTGCTTAAAATGCAATATTATGCGAAATTCTGAGATTTCAAGGCCAAATCACATATCGTGATACTACATGAAATAGTATCGAAATATTGGTAAAAATGAATATATTTGCGTAATATCAAACTACATGATTAACGTGAAAAAGTCACTATTTTACCATATATGAGAATTTTACCTTCAAATCATAGAGCGAGGTTTCGTATTATTTAGTTCCAAGAAAAGACATATGACAATGTTGTTTCCAATACAAATGATAAAAATCAATGTGTTTTCATTAGAATTAACTAAAATGTTCCTGATTTTCCGTTTATATTACCGTTGGAAGATGTACACGTAAAACCGCTCTATTCCGGCTGAAACGTCGATATATGCAATAAAAACAGAACTTCTCCCCTTTTCAATATCTTACTCAATATTTTAACGAGAAACAAATAGTTGATTGAAAATGAAGTATTTAAGGTTATTATCTAATCAATTATGTGTTTGCATCATTTTTATCGTATATATATGAATTAATACCCATGGACTGAAAATTCACAAAAACGTGGAAAACGGCAAAATATTGCCTAATTCCATGATATTTTGTTTAAATCACATGAAGGAAAATAGGATGATAAACGTCAAAATATTGCTATATTCGATGATTTTTCGTACGAAACAAAATGCAAGAAAACTTGCTTAAATGCAATATTATCCGAAATTCTGAGATTTGAAGGCCAAATCACATATCGTGATACTACATGAAATAGTATCGGAATATTGGTAAAAATGAATATATTTGCGTAATATCAAACTACATGATTAACGTGAAAAAGTCACTATTTTACCATATATGAGAATTTTACCTTCAAATCATAGAGCGAGGTTTCGTATTATTTAGTTCCAAGAAAAGACATATGACAATGTTGTTTCCAATACAAATGATAAAAATCAATGTGTTTTCATTAGAATTAACTAAAATGTTCCTGATTTTCCGTTTATATTACCGTTGGAAGATGTACACGTAAAACCGCTCTATTCCGGCTGAAACGTCGATATATGCAATAAAAACAGAACTTCTCCCCTTTTCAATATCTTACTCAATATTTTAACGAGAAACAAATAGTTGATTGAAAATGAAGTATTTAAGGTTATTATCTAATCAATTATGTGTTTGCATCATTTTTATCGTATATATATGAATTAATACCCATGGACTGAAAATTCACAAAAACGTGGAAAACGGCAAAATATTGCCTAATTCCATGATATTTTGTTTAAATCACATGAAGGAAAATAGGATGATAAACGTCAAAATATTGCTATATTCGATGATTTTTCGTACGAAACAAAATGCAAGAAAACTTGTTTAAATGCAATATTATCCGAAATTCTGAGATTTGAAGGCCAAATCACATATCGTGATACTACATGAAATAGTATCGGAATATTGGTAAAAATGAATATATTTGCGTAATATCAAACTACATGAATAACGTGAAAAAGTCACTATTTTACCATATTTGAGGATTTTACCTTCAAATCATAGAGCGAGGTTTCGTATTATTTAGACCCAAGAAAAGACATATGACAATGTTGTTTCCAATACAAATGATAAAAATCAATGTGTTTTCATTAGAATTAACTAAAATGTTCCTGATTTTCCGTTTATATTACCGATGGAAGATGTACACGAAAACCGCTCTATTCCGGCTGGAAAGTCGATATATGCAATAAAATCAGAACTTCTCCCCCGTTTAATATCTTACTCAGTATTTTAACGAGAAAGAAATAGTTGATTGAAAATGAAGTATTTAAGGTTATTATCTAATCAATTATGTGTTGGCATCATTTTTATCGCATATATATGAATACCCATGGACTGAAAATTCACAAAAACGTGGAAAACGGCAAAATATTGCCTAATTCCATGATATTTTGTTTAAATCACATAAAGGAAAAGGGGATGATAAACGTCAAAATATTGCTAAATTCGATGATTTTTCGTACAAAACAAAATGCAAGAAAACTTGCTTAAAATGCAATATTATGCGAAATTCTGAGATTTCAAGGCCAAATCACATATCGTGATACAACATGAAATAGTATCGAAATATTGGTTAAAATGAATATGTAATATCAAACTACATGAAAAACGTGAAAAAAGTCACTATTTAACCATATTTGAGGATTTTAACTTCAAACCATAGAGCGAGGTTTCGTATTATTTTGATGCAAGAAAAGACATATGACAATGTTGTTTCCAATACAAATGATAAAAATCAATGTGTTTTCATTAGAATTAACTAAAATGTTCCTGATTTTCCGTTTATATTACCGATGGAAGATGTACACGTAAAACCGCTCTAATCCGGCTGTAACGTCGATATATGCAATAAAAACCGAACTTCTCCCCTTTTCAATATCTTACTCAGTATTTTAACGAGAAACAAATAGATGGTTTCAATGAAGTATTTAAGGTTATTATCTAATCAATTATGTGTTTGCATCATTTTTATCGTATATATATGAATTAATACCCATGGACTGAAAATTCACAAAAACGTGGAAAACGGCAAAATATTGCCTAATTCCATGATATTTTGTTTAAATCACATGAAGGAAAATGGGATGATAAACGTCAAAATATTGCTATATTCGATGATTTTTCGTACGAAACAAAATGCAAGAAAACTTGCTTAAATGCAATATTATGCGAAATTCTGAGATTTGAAGGCCAAATCACATATCGTGATACTACATGAAATAGTATCGGAGTATTGGTAAAAATGAATATATTTGCGTAATATCAAACTACATGAATAACGTGAAAAAGTCACTATTTTACCATATTTGAGGATTTTACCTTCAAATCATAGAGCGAGGTTTCGTATTATTTAGACCCAAGAAAAGACATATGACAATGTTGTTTCCAATACAAATGATAAAAATCAATGTGTTTTCATTAGAATTAACTAAAATGTTCCTGATTTTCCGTTTATATTACCGATGGAAGATGTACACGAAAACCGCTCTATTCCGGCTGGAACGTCGATATATGCAATAAAATCAGAACTTCTCCCCCGTTTAATATCTTACTCAGTATTTTAACGAGAAAGAAATAGTTGATTGAAAATGAAGTATTTAAGGTTATTATCTAATCAATTATGTGTTTGCATCATTTTTATCGCATATATATGAATGGACTGAAAGGACTATGAATGGACCCATGGACTGAAAATTCACAAAAACGTGGAAAACGGCAAAATATTGCCTAATTCCATGATATTTTGTTTAAATCACATAAAGGAAAAAGGGATGATAAACGTCAAAATATTGCTAAATTCGATGATTTTTCGTACAAAACAAAATGCAAGAAAACTTGCTTAAAATGCAATATTATGCGAAATTCTGAGATTTCAAGGCCAAATCACATATCGTGATACAACATGAAATAGTATCGAAATATTGGTTAAAATGAATATGTAATATCAAACTACATGAAAATCGTGAAAAAAGTCACTATTTAACCATATTTGAGGATTTTAACTTCAAATCATAGAGCGAGGTTTCGTATTATTTTGATGCAAGAAAAGACATATGACAATGTTGTTTCCAATACAAATGATAAAAATCAATGTGTTTTCATTAGAATTAACTAAAATGTTCCTGATTTTCCGTTTATATTACCGATGGAAGATGTACACGTAAAACCGCTCTAATCCGGCTGAAACGTCGATATATGCAATACAAACCGAACTTCTCCCCTTTTCAATATCTTACTCAGTATTTTAACGAGAAACAAATAGATGATTGCAATGAAGTATTTAAGGTTGTTATCTAATCAATTATGTGTTAGCATCATTTTTATCGTATATATATGAATTAATACCCATGGACTGAAAATTCACAAAAACGTGGAAAACGGCAAAATATTGCCTAATTCGATGATATTTTATTTAAATCACATGAAGGAAAAGGGGATGATAAACGTCAAAATATTGGTAAATTCGATGATTTTTCGTACGAAACAAAATGCAAGAAAACTTGCTTAAAATGCAATATTATGCGAAATTCTGAGATTTGAAGGCCAAATCACATATCGTGATACTACATGAAATAGTATCGAAATATTGGTAAAAATGAATATATTTGCGTAATAACAAACTACATGATTAACGTGAAAAAGTCACTATTTAACTATATTTGAGGATTTTAACTTCAAATCATAGAGCGAGGTTTCGTATTATTTTGATCCAAGAAAAGACATATGACAATGTTGTTTCCAATACAAAAGATAAAAATCAATGTGTTTTCATTAGAATTAACTAAAATGTTCCTGATTTTCCGTTTATATTACCGATGGAAGATGTACACGTAAAACCGCTCTATTCCGGCTGAAACATCGATATATGCAATAAAAACAGAACTTGTCCCCGTTTCAATATCTTACTCAGTATTTTAACGAGAAACAAATAGTTCATTGAAAATAAAGTATTTAAGGTATCTAATCAATAATGTGTTTTCATCATTTTTATCGTATATATAATGAATTAATACCCATATACTGAAAATTCACAAAAATGTGGAAAAACGGCAAAATATTGCCTAATTCGATGATATTTTGTTTATATCAAATAAAGGAAAAGGGGATGATAAACGTCAAAATATTGCTAAATTCGATGATTTTTCGTGAGAAACAAAATGCAAGAAAACTTGCTTAAAATGCAATATTATGCGAAATTCTGAGATTTCAAGGCCAAATCACATATCGTGATACTACATGAAGTAGTATCGAAATATTGGTAAAAATGAATATATTTACGTAATATCAAACTACATGAAAACGTGAAAAAGTCACTATTTAACTATATTTGAGGATTTTAACTACAAATCATAGAGCGAGGTTTCGTATTATTTAGATCCAAGAAAAGACATATGACAATGTTGTTTCCAATACAAATGATAAAAATCAATGTGTTTTCATTAGAATTAACTAAAATGTTCCTGATTTTCCGTTTATATTACCGATGGAAGATGTACACGTAAAACCGCTCAAATCCGGCTGAAATGTCGATATATGCAATACAAACCGAACTTCTCCCCTTTTCAATATCTTACTCAGTATTTTAACGAGAAACAAATAGATGATTTCAATGAAGTATTTAAGGTTATTATCTAATCAATTATGTGTTTGCATCATTTTTTTCGTATATATATGAATTAATACCCATGGACTGAAAATTCACAAAAACGTGGAAAACGGCAAAATATTGCCTAATTCGATGATATTTTATTTAAATCACATGAAGGAAAAGGGGATGATAAACGTCAAAATATTGGTAAATTCGATGATTTTTCGTACGAAACAAAATGCAAGAAAACTTGCTTAAAATGCAATATTATGCGAAATTCTGAGATTTCAAGGCCAAATCACATATCGTGATACTACATGAAATAGTATCGAAATATTGGTAAAAATGAATATATTTGCGTAATATCAAACTACATGATTAACGTGAAAAAGTCACTATTTTACCATATATGAGAATTTTACCTTCAAATCATAGAGCGAGGTTTCGTATTATTTAGTTCCAAGAAAAGACATATGACAATGTTGTTTCCAATACAAATGATAAAAATCAATGTGTTTTCATTAGAATTAACTAAAATGTTCCTGATTTTCCGTTTATATTACCGTTGGAAGATGTACACGTAAACCCGCTCTATTCCGGCTGAAACGTCGATATATGCAATAAAAACAGAACTTCTCCCCTTTTCAATATCTTACTCAGTATTTTAACGAGAAACAAATAGTTGATTGAAAATGAAGTATTTAAGGTTATTATCTAATCAATTATGTGTTTGCATAATTTTTATCGAATATATATGAATTAATGCCCATGGACTGAAAATTCACAAAAACGTGGAAAACGGCAAAATATTGCCTAATTCCATGATATTTTGTTTAAATCACATGAAGGAAAATGGGATGATAAACGTCAAAATATTGCTATATTCGATGATTTTTCGTACGAAACAAAATGCAAGAAAACTTGCTTAAATGCAATATTATGCGAAATTCTGAGATTTGAAGGCCAAATCACATATCGTGATACTACATGAAATAGTATCGGAATATTGGTAAAAATGAATATATTTGCGTAATATCAAACTACATGAATAACGTGAAAAAGTCACTATTTTACCATATTTGAGGATTTTACCTTCAAATCATAGAGCGAGGTTTCGTATTATTTAGACCCAAGAAAAGACATATGACAATGTTGTTTCCATTACAAATGATAAAAATCAATGTGTTTTCATTAGAATTAACTAAAATGTTCCTGATTTTCCGTTTATATTACCGATGGAAGATGTACACGAAAACCGCTCTATTCCGGCTGGAAAGTCGATATATGCAATAAAATCAGAACTTCTCCCCCGTTTAATATCTTACTCAGTATTTTAACGAGAAAGAAATAGTTGATTGAAAATGAAGTATTTAAGGTTATTATCTAATCAATTATGTGTTTGCATCTTTTTTATCGCATATATATGAATTAATACCCATGGACTGAAAATTCACAAAAACGTGGAAAACGGCAAAATATTGCCTAATTCCATGATATTTTGTTTAAATCACATAAAGGAAAAGGGGATGATAAACGTCAAAATATTGCTAAATTCGATGATTTTTCGTACAAAACAAAATGCAAGAAAACTTGCTTAAAATGCAATATTATGCGAAATTCTGAGATTTCAAGGCCAAATCACATATCGTGATACAACATGAAATAGTATCGAAATATTGGTAAAAATGAATATGTAATATCAAACTACATGAAAAACGTGAAAAAAGTCACTATTTAACCAATTTTGAGGATTTTAACTTCAAATCATAGAGCGAGGTTTCGTATTATTTTGATGGAAGAAAAGACATATGACAATGTTGTTTCCAATACAAATGATAAAAATCAATGTGTTTTCATTAGAATTAACTAAAATGTTCCTGATTTTCCGTTTATATTACCGATGGAAGTTTACACGTAAAACCGCTCTATTCCGGCTGAAACGTCGATATATGCAATAAAAACAGAACTTCTCCCCTTTTCAATATCTTACTCAGTATTTTAACGAGAAACAAATAGTTGATTGAAAATTAATTATTTAAGGTTATTATCTAATCAATTATGTGTTTGCATCATTTTTATCGTATATATATGAATTAATACCCATGGACTGAAAATTCACAAAAACGTGGAAAACGGCAAAATATTGCCTAATTCGATGATATTTTATTTAAATCACATGAAGGAAAAGGGGATGATAAACGTCAAAATATTGCTATATTCGATGATTTTTCGTACGAAACAAAATGCAAGAAAACTTGCTTAAATGCAATATTATGCAAAATTCTGAGATTTGAAGGCCAAATCACATATCGTGATACTACATGAAATAGTATCGGAATATTGGTAAAAATGAATATATTTGCGTAATAACAAACTACATGATTAACGTGAAAAAGTCACTATTTAACTATATTTGAGGATTTTAACTTCAAATCATAGAGCGAGGTTTCGTATTATTTTGATCCAAGAAAAGACATATGACAATGTTGTTTCCAATACAAAAGATAAAAATCAATGTGTTTTCATTAGAATTAACTAAAATGTTCCTGATTTTCCGTTTATATTACCGATGGAAGATGTACACGTAAAACCGCTCTATTCCGGCTGAAACATCGATATATGCAATAAAAACAGAACTTGTCCCCGTTTCAATATCTTACTCAGTATTTTAACGAGAAACAAATAGTTCATTGAAAATAAAGTATTTAAGGTATCTAATCAATAATGTGTTTTCATCATTTTTATCGTATATATAATGAATTAATACCCATATACTGAAAATTCACAAAAATGTGGAAAAACGGCAAAATATTGCCTAATTCGATGATATTTTGTTTAAATCAAATAAAGGAAAAGGGGATGATAAACGTCAAAATATTGCTAAATTCGATGATTTTTCGTACGAAACAAAATGCAAGAAAACTTGCTTAAAATGCAATATTATGCGAAATTCTGAGATTTCAAGGCCAAATCACATATCGTGATACTACATGAAGTAGTATCGAAATATTGGTAAAAATGAATATATTTACGTAATATCAAACTACATGAAAACGTGAAAAAGTCACTATTTAACCATATTTGAGGATTTTAACTACAAATCATAGAGCGAGGTTTCGTATTATTTAGATCCAAGAAAAGACATATGACAATGTTGTTTCCAATACAAATGATAAAAATCAATGTGTTTTCATTAGAATTAACTAAAATGTTCCTGATTTTCCGTTTATATTACCGATGGAAGATGTACACGTAAAACCGCTCTAATCCGGCTGAAATGTCGATATATGCAATACAAACCGAACTTCTCCCCTTTTCAATATCTTACTCATTATTTTAACGAGAAACAAATAGATGATTTCAATGAAGTATTTAAGGTTATTATCTAATCAATTATGTGTTTGCATCATTTTTTTCGTATATATATGAATTAATACCCATGGACTGAAAATTCACAAAAACGTGGAAAACGGCAAAATATTGCCTAATTCGATGATATTTTATTTAAATCACATGAAGGAAAAGGGGATGATAAACGTCAAAATATTGGTAAATTCGATGATTTTTCGTACGAAACAAAATGCAAGAAAACTTGCTTAAAATGCAATATTATGCGAAATTCTGAGATTTCAAGGCCAAATCACATATCGTGATACAACATGAAATAGTATCGAAATATTGGTAAAAATGAATATAATTGCGTAATATCAAACTACATGATTAACGTGAAAAAGTCACTATTTTACCATATATGAGAATTTTACCTTCAAATCATAGAGCGAGGTTTCGTATTATTTAGTTCCAAGAAAAGACATATGACAATGTTGTTTCCAATACAAATGATAAAAATCAATGTGTTTTCATTAGAATTAACTAAAATGTTCCTGATTTTCCGTTTATATTACCGTTGGAAGATGTACACGTAAAACCGCTCTATTCCGGCTGAAACGTCGATATATGCAATAAAAACAGAACTTCTCCCCTTTTCAATATCTTACTCAGTATTTTAACGAGAAACAAATAGTTGATTGAAAATGAAGTATTTAAGGTTATTATCTAATCAATTATGTGTTTGCATAATTTTTATCGTATATATATGAATTAATACCCATGGACTGAAAATTCACAAAAACGTGGAAAACGGCAAAATATTGCCTAATTCCATGATATTTTGTTTAAATCACATGAAGGAAAATGGGATGATAAACGTCAAAATATTGCTATATTCGATGATTTTTCGTACGAAACAAAATGCAAGAAAACTTGCTTAAATGCAATATTATGCGAAATTCTGAGATTTGAAGGCCAAATCACATATCGTGATACTACATGAAATAGTATCGGAATATTGGTAAAAATGAATATATTTGCGTAATATCAAACTACATGAATAACGTGAAAAAGTCACTATTTTACCATATTTGAGGATTTTACCTTCAAATCATAGAGCGAGGTTTCGTATTATTTAGACCCAAGAAAAGACATATGACAATGTTGTTTCCAATACAAATGATAAAAATCAATGTGTTTTCATTAGAATTAACTAAAATGTTCCTGATTTTCCGTTTATATTACCGATGGAAGATGTACACGAAAACCACTCTATTCCGGCTGGAAAGTCGATATATGCAATAAAATCAGAACTTCTCCCCCGTTTAATATCTTACTCAGTATTTTAACGAGAAAGAAATAGTTGATTGAAAATGAAGTATTTAAGGTTATTATCTAATCAATTATGTGTTTGCATCATTTTTATCGTATATATAATGAATTAATACCAATAAACTGAAAATTCACAAAAACGTGGAAAAACGGAAAAATATTGCCTAATTCGATGATATTTTGTTTAAATCACATAAAGGAAAAGGGGATGATAAACGTCAAAATATTGCTAAATTCGATGATTTTTCGTACAAAACAAAATGCAAGAAAACTTGCTTAAAATGCAATATTATGCGAAATTCTGAGATTTCAAGGCCAAATCACATATCGTGATACAACATGAAATAGTATCGAAATATTGGTAAAAATGAATATGTAATATCAAACTACATGAAAAACGTGAAAAAAGTCACTATTTAACCATATTTGAGGATTTTAACTTCAAATCATAGAGCGAAGTTTCGTATTATTTTGATGCAAGAAAAGACATATGACAATGTTGTTTCCAATACAAATGATAAAAATCAATGTGTTTTCATTAGAATTAACTAAAATGTTCCTGATTTTCCGTTTATATTACCGATGGAAGATGTACACGTAAAACCGCTCTAATCCGGCTGAAACGTCGATATATGCAATACAAACCGAACTTCTCCCCTTTTCAATATCTTACTCAGTATTTTAACGAGAAACAAATAGATGATTGCAATGAAGTATTTAAGGTTGTTATCTAATCAATTATGTGTTAGCATCATTTTTATCGTATATATATGAATTAATACCCATGGACTGAAAATTCACAAAAACGTGGAAAACGGCAAAATATTGCCTAATTCGATGATATTTTATTTAAATCACATGAAGGAAAAGGGGATGATAAACGTCAAAATATTGGTAAATTCGAGGATTTTTCGTACGAAACAAAATGCAAGAAAACTTGCTTAAAATGCAATATTATGCGAAATTCTGAGATTTGAAGGCCAAATCACCTATCGTGATACTACATGAAATAGTATCGAAATATTGGTAAAAATGAATATATTTGCGTAATAACAAACTACATGATTAACGTGAAAAAGTCACTATTTAACTATATTTGAGGATTTTAACTTCAAATCATAGAGCGAGGTTTCGTATTATTTTGATCCAAGAAAAGACATATGACAATGTTGTTTCCAATACAAATGATAAAAATCAATGTGTTTTCATTAGAATTAACTAAAATGTTCCTGATTTTCCGTTTATATTACCGATGGAAGATGTACACGTAAAACCGCTCTATTCCGGCTGAAACATCGATATATGCAATAAAAACAGAACTTGTCCCCGTTTCAATATCTTCCTCAGTATTTTAACGAGAAACAAATAGTTCATTGAAAATAAAGTATTTAAGGTATCTAATCAATAATGTGTTTGCATCATTTTTATCGTATATATAATGAATTAATACCCATAGACTGAAAATTCAAAAAAACGTGGAAAAACGGCAAAATATTGCCTAATTCGATGATATTTTGTTTAAATCAAATAAAGGAAAAGGGGATGATAAACGTCAAAATATTGCTAAATTCGATGATTTTTCGTACGAAACAAAATGCATGAAAACTTGCTTAAAATGCAATATTATGCGAAATTCTGAGATTTCAAGGCCAAATCACATATCGTGATACTACATGAAATAGTATCGAAATATTGGTAAAAATGAATATATTTACGTATTATCAAACTACATGAAAACGTGAAAAAGTCACTATTTAACCATATTTGAGGATTTTAACTACAAATCATAGAGCGAGGTTTCGTATTATTTAGATCCAAGAAAAGACATATGACAATGTTGTTTCCAATACAAATGATAAAAATCAATGTGTTTTCATTAGAATTAACTAAAATGTTCCTGATTTTCCGTTTATATTACCGATGGAAGATGTACACGTAAAACCGCTCTCATCCGGCTGAAACGTCGATATATGCAATACAAACCGAACTTCTCCCCTTTTCAATATCTTACTCAGTATTTTAACGAGAAACAAATAGATGATTGCAATGATGTATTTAAGGTTATTATCTAATCAATTATGTGTTTGCATCATTTTTATCGTATATATATGAATTAATACCCATGGACTGAAAATTCACAAAAACGTGGAAAACGGCAAAATATTGCCTAATTCGATGATATTTTATTTTAATCACATGAAGGAAAAGGGGATGATAAACGTCAAAATATTGGTAAATTCGATGATTTTTCGTACGAAACAAAATGCAAGAAAACTTGCTTAAAATGCAATATTATGCGAAATTCTGAGATTTGAAGGCCAAATCACTTATCGTGATACTACATGAAATAGTATCGAAATATTGGTAAAAATGAATATATTTGCGTAATATCAAACTACATGATTAACGTGAAAAAGTCACTATTTTACCATATTTGAGGATTTTACCTTCAAATCATAGAGCAAGGTTTCGTATTATTTAGTTCCAAGAAAATACATATGACAATGTTGTTTCCAATACAAATGATAAAAATCAATGTGTTTTCATTAGAATTAACTAAAATGTTCCTGATTTTCCGTTTATATTACCGATGGAAGATGTACACGTAAAACCGCTCTATTCCGGCTGAAACATCGATATATGCAATAAAAACAGAACTTGTCCCCGTTTCAATATCTTACTCAGTATTTTAACGAGAAACAAATAGTTCATTGAAAATAAAGTATTTAAGGTATCTAATCAATAATGTGTTTGCATCATTTTTATCGTATATATAATGAATTAATACCCATAGACTGAAAATTCAAAAAAACGTGTAAAAACGGCAAAATATTGCCTAATTCGATGATATTTTGTTTAAATCAAATAAAGGAAAAGGGGATGATAAACGTCAAAATATTGCTAAATTCGATGATTTTTCGTACGAAACAAAATGCAAGAAAACTTGCTAAAAATGCAATATTATTCGAAATTCTGAGATTTCAAGGCCAAATCACATATCGTGATACTACATGAAATAGTATCGAAATATTGGTAAAAATGAATATATTTACGTAATATCAAACTACATGAAAACGTGAAAAAAGTCACTATTTAACCATATTTGAGGATTTTAACTACAAATCATAGAGCGAGGTTTCGTATTATTTAGATCCAAGAAAAGACATATGACAATGTTTTTCCAATACAAATGATAAAAATCAATGTGTTTTCATTAGAATTAACTAAAATGTTCCTGATTTTCCGTTTATATTACCGATGGAAGATGTACACGTAAAACCGCTCTAATCCGGCTGAAACGTCGATATATGCAATACAAACCGAACTTCTCCCCTTTTCAATATCTTACTCAGTATTTTAACGAGAAACAAATAGATGATTGCAATGATGTATTTAAGGTTATTATCTAATCAATTATGTGTTTGCATCATTTTTATAGTATATATATGAATTAATACCCATGGACTGAAAATTCATAAAAACGTGGAAAACGGCAAAATATTGCCTAATTCGATGATATTTTATTTATATCACATGAAGGAAAAGGGGACGATAAACGTCAAAATATTGGTAAATTCGATGATTTTTCGTACGCAACAAAATGCAAGAAAACTTGCTTAAAATGCAATATTATGCGAAATTCTGAGATTTGAAGGCCAAATCACATATCGTGATACTACATGAAATAGTATCGAAATATTGGTAAAAATGAATATATTTACGTAATATCAAACTACATGAAAAACCGAAAAAAGTCACTATTTAACCATATTTGAGGATTTTAACTTCAAATCATAGAGCGAGGTTTCGTATTATTTAGATCCAAGAAAAGACATATGACAATGTTGTTTCCAATACAAATGATAAAAATCAATGTGTTTTCATTAGAACTAACTAAAATGTTCCTGGTTTTCCGTTTATATTTCCAATGGAAGATGTTCACGTAGAACCGCTCTAATCCGGCTGAAACGTCGATATATGCAATACAAACCGAACTTCTCCCCCTTTCAATATCTTACTCAGTATTTTAACGAGAAACAAATAGATGATTGCAATGAAGTATTTATGGTTATTATCTAATCAATTATGTGTTTGCATCATTTTTATCGTATATATATGAATTAATACCCATGGACTGAAAATTCACAAAAACGTGGAAAACGGCAAAATATTGCCTAATTCGATGATATTTTATTTTAATCACATAAAGGAAAAGGGGATGATAAACGTCAAAATATTGGTAAATTCGATGATTTTTCGTACGAAACAAAATGCAAGAAAACTTGCTTAAAATGCAATATTATGCGAAATTCTGAGATTTGAAGGCCAAATCACTTATCGTGATACTACATGAAATAGTATCGAAATATTGGTAAAAATGAATATATTTGCGTAATATCAAACTACATGATTAACGTGAAAAAGTCACTATTTTACCATATTTGAGGATTTTACCTTCAAATCATAGAGCAAGGTTTCGTATTATTTAGTTTCAAGAAAAGACATATGACAATGTTGTTTCCAATACAAATGATAAAAATCAATGTGTTTTCATTAGAATTAACTAAAATGTTCCTGATTTTCCGTTTATATTACCGATGGAAGATGTACACGTAAAACCGCTCTATTCGGGCTGAAACGTCGATATATGCAATAAAAACAGAACTTCTCCCCTTTTCAATATCTTACTCAGTATTTTAACGAGAAACAAATAGTTGATTGAAAATGAAGTATTTAAGGTTATTATCTAATCAATTATGTGTTTGCATCATTTTTATCGTATATATATGAATTAATACCCATGGACTGAAAATTCACAAAAACGTGGAAAACGGCAAAATATTGCCTAATTCCATGATATTTTGTTTAAATCACATAAAGGAAAATGGGATGATAAACGTCAAAATATTGCTATATTCGATGATTTTTCGTACGAAACAAAATGCAAGAAAACTTGCTTAAATGCAATATTATGCGAAATTCTGAGATTTGAAGGCCAAATCACATATCGTGATACTACATGAAATAGTAT